>NW_019233628.1:52576-72141 GCF_002742605.1 Olea europaea var. sylvestris
GGGGGGGGGCGACGTGAGGCCGAGATTTGTTGAGTGGGTGAGGTCGATATTGGTGGCGGTGATACCCGGTGGCCTAGGTGGCAGGATGGTGGTTTTATAGAGGTGGGAATTGATGATGGGTGGCGGTGAACGTAGTTTTGAACTTAGTTCAATTTTTCCTTCTATTTTATTTTTTTTTAATAAAACATGTTTTAGGTCAAAAAAAATCCATGTTATAACATTTGCTTGACTTGGCATCCACTACTTGACACATCAACCAACCACGTCAACACTTCGTCAATTTTTTTAACTGAAATTGAGCTTGGTGACTAACGAGATACAAAATGAAAGTTTAGCGATGAATGAGATGATTTTTAAAGTTCAGTAACCCTGTGAAATCCTGCTGTAAAGTTTAGTAACTATTTGAGCAATTCACTTGAGTGGATCAAATAACCTCACAATCAAAATCAGATAGAAGTCCATTGGGTAGTGTTTTTCTTATGGGCCATGTGAAGCCCAATTAAAATCCAATCTTACCATTCCATCCGTCATATTTATTTAGGTTAATTTTCCTTATTTTCTTGTCTCAATTATATAATGATGTTACTTCAATGAGAACATTTTTGTCTTGCTCATTTACTAATTCATCCTTATTTAATTTTTTAGTTATAATCAATTATCTTCATTTAATTTTAAAATTGTACAAGTATAAATAAAAATAAATTTAGGGTTCGTTTGATTGCAAAGATGAATATGGATTGAAAGAAAACGAATTCTAGAGAATTAAATTACCTAGAGATTGTTTTATTGAGAATTGTCAATTAATAGTGTTTGATTGATATAATTTTCCGCATGAAAAATGTTGAAATAAAAGTGTCTTTTAGCATTCGTTTGACTTTATTTTTCATGAAAATTGTCAATCTAAATGATATTCACTTCTACAATTGTTCTTAGAATTTGTTTCCATTGTCCAAAAAAAAAATCAAGAAAATCAAAAATCATCCAAAAAAAATCTATCTTTTGATGTACGTTTGAATTTGTTTTACATAAAAAATTTCAATTTAAGGGATATCTTATTTTACAATTGTTCATAAAATTTGTTTCAATTGTCCAAAAAAAAAAAAAAAAGAGGCAAAAGTCTGGAAAAGCAATTCCCACTTTCCTCAAAAAGCTAGAAAAATCTGATGTGGCAAGGATTTGGGGAAAATCATTTCCATACAAAAATTCTACCATCAAACAAGCTAAAAAGTGGGAAGTGGAATTTAATTTCCATTTTCCACGGAAAAGAAGTGCTTATCAAATAGGGCCTTAAAAGTTTTTGGAAAAAAATTACTTTTTAATAACACTAAATAATCGAAAAACAAAACTTGTTAGGCCCGTTTGATTTCTCATTTTTAACAAAATTCATTTTTCTCTATCTTTTTTTTATCACATAATTTTCATTAAAATAATATTACGGGCACCGCTATTTCTATCCACACTTTTTATATATACATCTACTTTTAAAAATTAAATATTGTTATATTTTAAATCCTATGTAAATTTACTTAAATAGACATACAAAATTAAATAAAAATAGATAACTCTAAATTGGTCCACTAGTTTTTATTTTAATTCGTTCTTAACTAGAATCCTAATAGATAGAGAAAAATAAATTAATATAATTATTGGTAATGGTGGTCCTAAATGTGATTTCTGTGTCGAAAATCATATCGTATTTCGAAAAATGTAAAACGGAATTTGATACAATTCATCAGTTAATCAAGAAAGAATAATATTTGTAGCCAAGTTAGTGAAATTCAGCTTGCTTAATCAAACTTTCTTCTTCTTTCTTTCTTTAAGCTTTGTTGTTTGAAGTATTTTAATACTCAGAACTTCAATAATGGACAGAATTTATATCATGTTAATATATATTCAATCAGCTCAGCTTTGTTCTTATTTCATTCATTTGACTTAAGATTTTATGGTTTTAGGGATTAGTCGAATTTATAGTGATAGGGATATATTTAAAGTGTGATGAATATATAAAATTTATGTGGATATATAGTATTTAAATGAATTAATTTAATAAAGGGATGATTAGAATATGCCGTAAATATAAATAATATTTTTTTAAAGTTTTATTAGGAATGACGTGAAATGTAATTATAAAAATATGGATAAGAATAACAGTACCCTAATATTAAATATAAATAAAAAAAAATTTCTTATTTTTTATCCGCACATCCTTCGTCGATCTACTATTCTATCAAACCTGCTCTCTCTCTCTCTCTCTCTCTATATATATATATAACTCAGGCCAGCTCATGTGTATTGATAGAGCAACTGGCGGAGGGGACAAGCGGATCTCGCATTGCAGTGATTTCTACTCAACTTCTTCATCAAGGTAGATTCAGATTTATTTGCGTAGAAATGGGCTTTATATGTTGATTTCGCATTCGATCTGATTGTTCTGAATGGTTTGATTGCAACACAACCTCGATCCAAGATTCTCTTCTTCTAGCTCCTTGGATTTTTTTTTTCTTCCCAAAATTGTTGTTTCTTGATGGTAATCTTCCTCTAGCTATAGCGTTTTCTCTTGAATTTTTGATGTGGTTGTTTATGGTTTACTCCTTGCCTTTAGAACCGGCCGGCCCTCAATTATAATTGGTGAAATACCCGGACCAAAACCCCAGGTGGCTCCTCCCTTGCTAGTCGGTGGTAAGCCTCTGCTCTCGTACAGTCCATGTAAATTTTGTCTATATCCTGCTTCTTCCAGTCATTCCCTTATTAGTAATTTAATTTTAAACACAAACTAATAGCAACCACTCTTTGAGTAAACTCAGATAATTTATTTCGGATTCAATATTATCTTTGTGCCTAATGTAACTAAATGAACACTATGAATTCATTCTCAGATGTCTTAATCTGATACTCTTGAATTCCAAAGTGCAGTTTAAGAAATCTGACTGATAATTTATATCCAGCCTATTCTAAACAGCTAAAGCAGTGTTACCAGTGAATAACAGACGTCAACTATCATTATTTTTTATATGTCTAACAAAAAGATGCAGGCTAAAGGTGGAATTTTGATAAGAACCTTTATTAGTAGAGCCCAAATATATCTGTCACTCGTAATTGCTTCTTCATATATACCTTTGATATTATTATGACGTGTCTCGTAAATATTTCTGTAACATCACACCCAACTTATCACTTCCTTTGACACAGTATCTTTTGCTTTTTAATGATCAGTAAATATTATACACAAATCTTGCATTTTTTTTTATCTGTTCTTTTTAACCAATCTCCAAATTAATTAAATTTCCTTGGAGTATACGTGAGATCAACTTGATCCTAATAAATGATATCGCTTTTCCTGAGAGTAGGAACCATAATACATTGATATGGCGGCATGCATGTTATTTTGCCTTTTCTGATTGCTTTTGTTCGTATGTGAATCATCTTCTATTTTATTTATTTATTGTTTTGTGAAATCCTATTTTCTGTGTTGACCGCTAAAGTTCAACTGATTATATTTTCTTTGAAGTAAATACTTCTGATTGGCAAGAACGCAAAAAGTGAAGTTTTACCTGTAAAAGTGGAAGCCTATCTGAAATAACAAAAATGGGAAAATGGGGTTTAGAGACAGATGGAGGTAAAGGTTAAGGAGGTTATAGAACTTCCTTCAATTAACTGGCATTCACTTTTTCAGAGGTTGTAAAACTACCATCATTGGCATTTACTTTTGAGGATGTTTATTGTTTTTCAATTTTTTTACTACTATAACTTGGCATTATATATATATATATATATATATATATATGAATGCATATTCTTTAAGGAGCTCTTATTGGATGAGTTAAGACCAGTAAACTAAAATAAAGTTTGAGAATTCTTTGATTTGATTGGGGAATGGTGCTAAACTACTAATCAAGAAATTGAATCTCTATCCCTTTTTTCCCGAAGCCATCACTCTAAATTTTATTTGACAATGAGTACTTAGTCAATAGCTGATCTTTTTCGAAAATGAATCTTATTTATAACCACTTCTGAAATTAATACTGCAGGTGTTATTCACTGGGTAGTTCTAGAAACAATATGTCTGGCACAGAGGAAGCCAAAGAGCAAGTAGAAGTCGTCATGGAGGACAGTGAAAAGTCCATGCCATCAACCCAGCAGGAGGTTTTGTTTAACTCACTATCTTTTGTGGTATCCCTAGATTTATACGTGCCATTTTCTTAGACGAAATTTCTCCCTTCTTTATAGGAAGAAGCCGTTAAGAAGAAATATGGGGGAATTATGCCCAAGAAACCCCCACTAATTTCAAAGGTTGTACTATTACTTTCAATTTTGCTTTTTTAATTGAAGTGCAGCTGCCAGGACCTGAATAGTTTCAGGTCCAGCTCCATCCTTTTCTCAAATATATACATTTGATATCAGGATCATGAACGTGCTTACTTTGATTCTGCTGATTGGGCTTTGGGAAAGGTACTTCCTCTTGTTGGCACCTTCATACTTGGAGCTTAAAGAAGTTAAAAACTGGCATAGTCAAACAGTACCTAACATCCATCAATGTTATATGATGACAGCAAGGTGCAGAGAAGCCCAAAGGACCACTTGAGGCTCTTCGACCAAAGTTACAGGTGAACTTTACCTGTACATGCTACTAATGACGGAGTGAAATGGCCTTTTATATACTGTGGCATGATTTGTCCGTCATCTTTAACTAAATACTGCTGCAAATTGCTTCTTCTGTTTCAACGTCCATCATTAATTCTCTGGCTAACCAGAAAATCAGCAAAAGCAGAATTTGTCGGCGCAAATGATTATTTTGCTCGAAATGATCAGATGATGAGTTGCTATCGTTGTGAAAGTTTCACTGCTTTGCTTAGTGACATAACTGATGAGTCCAAAATGGAGGATTCTAGTGCAAATAAACCTTAGCTCAAGCTATTCCCCACTCCCTCCTTTTCAATGTTTACTTTTTTGAATTCTTTAACTTCCAGCTTTAAGATTTCTTTTCTCCACCTAAATGACAAATATTGGTGGATCTAGAAGTGCCTGATTGGGAGAATGAGCTTAGAACATAGATTTATCTTTTTATGCGATTACAATGATATTAATCTAAAATTTTGATTTAGCTTTAGCCCCCGTTTGGCCCCCATTTTGTAGAAATGAAAATGGGTGGAATAGCTTTTTTTGGAAAAATGAGTGGTTGAAAAAGAAGGAAAAATTTTCAATTTACGTGTAATATTATTTTATGGAAGATTGTGTGATTGAAAATAAAAGAGAAAAAAATAAAATGTAATGGAATGTAATATTATTTTATAGTCACATCAATGAATGGATGATTTAACTGAATCCACTATTATAAGCCCCCGTTTGGCCCCCATTAATTTTCATTCCATTATATTCCATTTTTCTTTTTCTTATTTTCAGCCACACAATCTTACGTAAAATAATATTATACGTAAATCGAAAACTTTTTCTTCTTTTTCAACCATTCATTTTTCACAAAAAAAAACTATTCCATCCATTTCAATTCCAAAGAAATGGGGGCCAAACGGGGGCTTATATTATTTCTGAATTTAAAACTTTTCTTCCCCAATCCTGATTCTTTTTACCAAATATGGGAATAATTCGCCTCCTTAAAAACTATCTGGATGGTAATGAAGATTAATTACATCTAAAACTTTAAATAAATATGAGTGCTGAGATGGAAAATGTCATCTTGCTTTTCATTTTATTTTACAATCATCTGCTGATGTATCTTTTGCTTCCTTTTTGCGCTCAATGTTCTAGCCAACTCAACAGCAAACACGCTACCGTAAATCTCCTTATGCTCCATCAGCAGGTGAAGGTATGCATTATCATTGATTTTATTTCTTAATGGATTTGCCATTTTCGGTTAGATTCTTCCATATTTTTTTATTTTGCGTCCTCCTTTTGCCGTTTTTGTTTTATTGGCTTTTCACAAGTAAGTTGTGTTTTATGAATCATCACACGCGGGTAGGATGGTGAGAGCCTCAGTTCCCGATTTTTCTCCCTAAACGGCATCTTTTACTAATTTTTTTCCTTGCATCTTACCGCGCTTCTATATTTACATAGATGGAAGTTCTGCCCCATCCGAGGAGACGACTACAAATGAATGAGAAGCAGGCTTCGATTCTTTTCTTGTCGAGGTCATTGATTGTTGCTTAACTTGATGTATAAATGAGTGACCTGCTGCTGAAATAAAAACTGCGACCATGTTTTCGTACTTAAGGAAGAATTTACCTACACATTGTAATTGGTGCTGTATTTTTCCAGTCTGGAGTACTTCTTGATCTTGCTCCTGTTGTAGACTGTTTTTCTGCTTTGGTTCCAATTTCACCGTTAAGATTTCGGACCATTTGTTCGAGTTTCTAGACCATTTTGTTGTTTAACCTATTAGAAATTAGAAAACCAACTCGGAAGAATTTATACGTTCAATTTTCATATTCTAAGTACCCTTCATGTTGAAATTAGCTTCATTTTAAATTGAAGGGTTCAATTTTTCCCATACAAAATCTCAATAAAATATAAAATATTTTTACACGTGAACTGATAATTTTTTTTTTTAATCTACACATTTTTCAAAAAAATCACTTATCAAAAAATTTACATTAAAAAGACCTGAAATAATATAGCAATGATCCCACTATTACATAGACCAATGGTCGTTCCTACTAGAGACGAATAACATTATTCCTTTTATTTTCGATTGAGTTGTATCAACTGATGTGCCAAAAATTAGTTCAGAATCGAGCCGAAGACTTTCGCATGCTTTCTCCCCGTCCACGCCACTGGACAAGGAGATCAAGAAAATATTAAAAAAAAAAAAAAAAAAAAAAACAACAAAGTGGAATGCACTACCGATGCGATTTTTCACAAAAAAAAATCAGGAAAAAAAAATACTGTACAAGGAAAATAGAAAAGAAAACAGCTGAAATATTTAACAAAGATACTTCCATAGCTCTATCATAAAACTCGTGGGCTCCCTCTTTTACATTCCTTTGTTTTCAACTCCTAAGAAAATATAAAACCGAAAGTCTCAAACTGCTGCAAATTCCATAATAAATACATAATCCAAACAGGTATGCCAGGACAAGATCCTTCAATGTGGAGACTGTTTTGCGGTGGCACAAGTGTCAATGTGAATAAGAGTGATCATGATCAAACCTTCACCTCGGGAAACGAATGTCTAGTTCGTGACCATAAATTCCTTGGTTGTGAGCAGCACGAAAAGGGTGGATCTGCTTTGAGTTTGCCTGGAGTTCCATTTCGATTAGCCTTTGGAATGCCTCAGGAGGATTACCAAACGAATGATCAGGAGCTGGAACAATAATGGGAACATTTGTTAATTTCTAATCAAAATGGGGAAAAAACAAAACAAATCTCAGATTGAGTTGAATTTCTTGTTTCAGATATTAATGTAGATATGCATAATACGCACAAATTATGAGTAGTAGGAGTCATGCTTTGGCAGTTATATGCTCGTATTATCAGCAACAATGTTAAACCACAAAACTAGCGTCCAACTCAAAAATATAAAATATGAATCCAAGCATAAAAGCACACCAAGAACGATAAGCACTAAATGCTCATTTCATGAAGGGCCAAGCACCTGTAACGAATTTTTGAATAAGATCCATTTTCCAGATGAAAGGACACAAAAGGTGCTAAATTTTTACCCTTCGAGAAAATAAATAAAATTCAAAAATTCCTATTTGGTTTTCTGATAGATGCTTCTTCCTCTTACACAACAAACATTTTTCTAATTCAATGAGATGAGGTAGCCAACCGTCATTGCCCACTTCAAGAAAAAGATGCAATGCACCAGAAAATTCAAACAATTAGGTGTAACAAGTTAATAAAAAATTTAGTCCCTTGTGATTTCTGTTTACTTCGGTCAACATGCATGTCACTACCCATCATTTTACTATATATGAAAGTGGAAAAAGGTACTATCTACTTAATTCAACAAATTTTAGAAGTATTTCATTAGAATTTTTTCCAACACGTGATTCATTATTTGAAATGTTTTGATTTCTATAAATTTTTCAACTATAATATAACCACTCAAATTTTATCGTTACAGGCTACAGCTGACATCTCCAATTTTTTCCTAGCATGGTTCAAACAATAAAAGGCTATGTCTTCTACCTAGTGACACAGGATAACCATAATAATTATCTTAAGGACAGTTGACCGATTAATATAAATTGTATCTAATGTATCAAACAAAATAACAGTTTGAACACCTGATATTTATTAAATGTTTTGAGGATGCAGGAACTTCTTTAAATTTATTCCCCTTACCATAAGGTTTTCTTTGACCACAACAAACTAAGCTTTACTCTCGTGCACTTGAGGTTGGCCAAAAGCAAAACCATTTCGATTGGTAAAAAATTTCTGATTCCTTAAAGATGATAAATAAATAAATAACTTCAGTGAAACTTCTGTTAGCCTGTAGTTTGTTGACGTCATAATCCAAATTGTTGATATTTAATATCCAGATATGCTATGTCAGTACAAGAAGATTACTTAGGCTGGCAATAATCACCAATTACTACCATAATACATAATTTTTGTTGACTAAATATGGAGATTTCTTTTAAGTCTTGCCAAAATACGCACTTAATTTAGGCATAAAAGTAAGAAAAAGATTCTGATTCATTGTCTTACAATAATTATTATAGACAATTGATTTGACTTTTACTGTGATATTGAAATTCTTCTGTGTTTTTGTCCCATATTTTTTTCTCTCTTTCTATCCATCTCTCTCTCTTTCCCGTCCTACATCACCACCACTCTGTAGCACACAAAAAGCCCACTAATTCCTTTTGGTTCCAGAACCAGGATAACCACCTTTGGCCATAAACTTAACAGAGGATTTAGTGAACATATTGATACATTCTCATTACATCATATAGAATGATTTAAGTACTCCCATGTAGACTTCTATAACAATTAAAGCTGCAAGGTAATAACTAAATAAGGACAACATAATAAATACAGGAGTCAAGTAACACCAAAATGTAATTGTGGATGTTTATAATTATTCTAAGAAAGGTTTAGCTCTAACTAATTAGCAGATAAAAGCAAGTACAGAAATTAGTAATATTGTATCAAAGGCACATTGATGAAATAAGGAGTTCAAAGCAGGATGATAATTAGCAGGCGTTTTGACAGCCAAGAAGAGGTTACTAGGTTCTTATATCCTCAGGAATCAGCATAGAATGATCTTAGTATAAATTTTACTCTATAATAAACTGCAGTAATTAAATTTAATAAAAAAAAAAAGGAAAAGAAAAGAAAAGGTAGATATACTTATTCTTAATTTGTTTTTCACTAATCAAAGAACAATTCCACGACCTACTTCTCTTTCTTTTCAATTTCCAAGGAGATTAGATCCAGAATTTTGATTTTTTGAAGTTTTATAGTCTGTACAAATATTCTTTGATTTGATGTTTCCAAAATGCCTTGCTGTGGCGCTATTGACTTACCCTAATATGAATTGAAAAGGTTCAACCAAAAAGAATGTGGTATAAATATATCTCAGCTATAGTAAGCCGTATGGACACAAAAAGAAAACTGTAACAAGGGGGAGGTTTCTACCTGGCATTGGCATTCCAACGCTGCCAATGTTGGGTTGGTGGGGTCCAAAAGGAAACCCTTGCATTTGGTTCATGTCCTGAATAAAACTGGTTGTCTGATTGCCAGGATAAGGCACAGGAGCACCCCTTGGAATGTCACGTAACAGTTGGGGACGATTGCCTGTCATCGGCACAGGATGCAGCATTGAACGATGAGCATGGAGATTGTACCCTGCAATCCCTGAATTGGGATGACAAAAAGGAAGGCGAATAATATTTGCAGGAAATTGAGTATTGGCTGTACCATCATGATTGTACATACTCTCTGGACCCATGAACTTCGTCTGGGAACTCGTGTGAGAAGGATGAGAATCCAATGGATGGAATAATGGACTCCCATGACTCATATGTGGGCGCTGAAACTGGGGATGTGATGGTTGGACCTGAATATTGCGGCATGGAATCTCAGGATCTGTCTGTTCATAATGACCAGGTGCAAAGGGCAGACTTTCCGAACCTACAATGGTTCTTTTGTCTTTGATGACAGCATCCATAGCTGCCAGATTCTCAGCTATGTCAACATGCACGTTTGAAGACAAGAACTCATTTTTACTTGAATTTCCGGTTGGCATAAATGTCGATAACTGGGGATTCAGAGAATCTCCAACAGAAATTAAGCTCTCATATTCAGGCAGCTGAAATTCAACTGCCCCACTATAGCCACCATGTTTGGCCACTACTTCAGTCGGGTGTTTTGATGAATTTATTTGAGAATCATCAAATCCTAGCCAGTTCCCAGACTTGGCCAGGTTGGCTTGCTCTCTGTGATTTGAGCTCAAAACACTATTTTCATGACTTGGTCTTTGAAGTCCAATTTCATCAATAGTAGAAGAAAAAACACCATTTTCCATGAACGGTAAGTATAATCCATGAGGCTCCGAAGCATCAGCTTGCGCAGATGCATTTGAGCCTCTTTGGACAGAAATAGGTGCTTCAACTGATTGGAGCTCCTTCATGAAAGCTGTTCCAAAGAGCGTTTCAAGTGTAAGATTCTTTCCAGAATAATGAATATTACTAGTGTGCTCTTCAGCTTTAGGATCATCAATTGCAGTTCCAATTTCACGCTCTTCGGAAACTAGTACTTTGTCTCCAAAGCTGATGTCAGGAATGGGGCCCAGGGTCATAGTATTTGGGTCTGATCCCTTTTGCAACAATGAAAACAGGTGCTGAGATGCATGATCATCATGTTCTCTAGGCTGTTCAAAATTTTTGCTGGAAGCACTCCAGCTTTTCAACAGTGTCATTGTGTTCGAATTCTTTTGACTGTATTCTGACAAAATTGACTGTTCAAGGTCTTCGCATGTAAGAACCGTCGAACTTACTTCTTTTTCATTACTGCTCAACACCTCATCAGAGATGCCATTAGTTGCTGAGGGCATGTCAACTGAGAACTTACTAGTATGTTCGGAGCTCTCATGTGTAAAGTGCTCAGATTTTGCAGCAGAAACTTGTGATCTTTCTTTATCACTAGTGACAATTAACGAGAGTAAATCATTCGGTCTTCCAGCTGAGATGTCATTCACTGACTGTGCTTCTGTAATGCAACACAAAGGAACAGCACGGTGTAAATCACATCTTTCTAGGCTACTCACAAAACAGAATGCAAAATACTCATCGTCCATACCTTCTTCATAAAACCATTGGGCAAACTTTGAGGACTGAGTACATTTTGGGCTCCATGTGTCAGGAACTTTGCCATAGTGATGCTAGAGGGAAAAGGCAAGATATTAAGTATTTTAATGGAAGACGCAAGCAATGCAAATGGGAAGGAAAAGAAAAGGAGTAAGTTGGCCTACATGAATGTCAATACATAGATGAGAGAATCCTGTTCATTTGGCTAGGCCTAAAAGATCAATCACCCTAGACCTTGACAGACTAAATCTACCCAACTCAGTAAGTGTTTGTTCAAATATGATCAGCATGTTACACTTAAATTAAAAGTTTACCTTCGAGTAAATTTTGTAAGCGAATAAGTTTACAAGTAAATAATTCTTTTCTATTGGCCAAAATTGGAAATAAGTAAATTACTTCTTTTTTACGATAAGTTCAGAGTTATTATGCAAGTTTTTTCACTTAAAAGTAAGAAAAAAGCTATGCATCCAACATGTTTGGAAACAATTAAGTTACTTAGAATAACTATTTACTTATTTTAAACTTAGGGCATGTGACAAAAGAAGTCATAAAGACCAATTTGTCGATAAATAGGAGAGAAAAGTGTTGGTCCTGGTCCACATTGGTTCAAAATTTGATAAAGCAAGAATATCTGAAAAACTATAGTCAAGTTGAAGCCGAAAGTTGGAAACATGTTCTACACTATGACAAAATTTCGGGTCAAACACTAATAATGAGGGAAAGTAACAATCTACAACACGATTATACTTTTCATGGACAGGTACAAGTCAACTTGAGAAACACGAGCTACTGCAGGCAGCAAGCAAGAGTGATGGGGTTTAGACAGAATAAAAGAGTGTTCAAAAGAAAAGTGATTAGAGGTATGACTACCTCAGCTGAATCCACAGTGCTATCATCATTCATCGTTAGTGCACTGCCAAAAAATTTGTCCAGAACTGACAAATATTTTCCCTCGGACTTGCCAACAACTTTGTCCTCCAATGCTTTGGCATTAAGTTCAGACTCGTTCAAAATTCCATGGTCATATGAAAAACTAGTAGGATCACACTGATCTTCCATGTTGACTTTCTCGTGAGGCACACCTAAACTTGAGCGTGAATTCACAATCTTCCCCTCATTCAGAAGTGGTACACACTTATTCTTATCTTCAGTTTGCCCATCAATTGAGCTAATTTCTTTTGATAACTGTTGATCTAAACCATCAACATAACCATTTTGGATGGGGTTGGTTCTAAAATGCAGAAGTCTTTCCCCTGCTACACGCTTCCCAATCTGTAAGAGCAAAAGAAATTAGATACACGTGAGGAACAAAGACATAGAAGTTTCTGACAGAGCAATATACCATATAAAAGTATTAAGATCCTGGCTAGATATATAAAGCTTCCACTTGACAAATTTATCAATGGTGGGTACACGCATATTCTGATATTAGCATGTACATTCTTAGAATAAACAGTGCGTCCCAATCTTCAACTTCTTTGCCAGAGTAAGTTTCCCTTGCAATAGTTAAGGTAGAGTGAGAGAAAATTTTTAGTTGGCCACTACCTTCCGAGGGCATAACTAACTGTTGAAAAATCAGACGACTATCGTATCCAAAGTAGGCCAAATTTGGACAAGGAAAATAAAAAACATTATGGACAAATTATCTTTCTTGATAGTATCTAGAATAAAATAAAGGGGGGAAGAGAAAAGAATATAATTGTAGCCAGCAACGAAAATCAATTGATTTGTTTAAGCGTTATGTGGCAATGAAAGAGGATGAAAAAACCATCTATCAATCAACAAAGAAATGCCAAAAAAAAGAGTAAATCACTTGAAAAAGAGAGTTTTATTCCTTTCAAGCTCGTCACTGACTAATTAATTTAGCAAAGAACAAAAAACTAGGCAGCCAGATTGCAGCACATTACAAACAAGGGCACCACAAGAACTATAAAAGGGGAATATGAGAGGCTATGTTACTTAAGTAGATTATTGGCCAATGGTCAATCCGACAATCAATCATAGAGAGTAACCAAAAATAACATACCTCTGCTAAAGGGAATGGAACCAAAGAGTTCGTATCAGAACTCTTCTCCAGAATATTGTTAGTAAAACCTGGTGGAACAGGTGGTCTAGAAGCATTTGAAGAAAAGGAGGATTTTTCAGATTCATTACTCAAAATTGGAGTAGTAGCAGTCGAAACATCCAATTCACTAAACACTCCCAGAAGTCCCTTTTCATCTTTGTTACCCTCCAAAGATTCACAAAGGTCTGAGGCATTGCCAGCTTTATGCTTCTCCAGACTCATTTTCTGTTTCTCCTGAAGAGACTTCTGTTGTTCTTTTCTCATCAATACAAACGAATCTGGAAAGGAAGTCAAGATAAAACTCAGCAATGACAAAAAGAATGAAGTAGAAGACATATTAAACCAATATAGCAGCAGCAAAGGTACCAACCACACACGGCTCCAAGTAGAAAGGAAACATACCTCTTCTCCTCTTTTCTTCTTCTGCCCTATCATCACTTGTGTACTCCGTTGAACCAAAAGTTTCATCATTATAGGAATCAGTTTCTCTCCGAGAGTGAGGTATTGCCTGAAATAATTATGATTGCACAAGATTATGCTTAAAGAAATGACCACAGTTTTCTTAATATGGCACATGGCTGAACCGAGGTTTTTATAGCAATTTGGACACAGAAAAAGAAAGAAAACTATTGCTCACTGACTCAGACCTGGGAAACTGAGCTACCATTAATCAAATAGAATTTACAGGAAACTTAACCTTAAAAGAGCGCGGAGGTTGATATGGCTCATTCTTCTTGCCAAGTTGATAGTTCTCATTTGCTCGCACCTTTGCAGCTGAGATTCCAGCTGCATAACCAGATGGTCTTGGAAATGAACCACTTCCAAGAAGTCCATCATGCTCAGGAGTCATCCAAGACCTCTGAGATTGATGGCTGTATCTCCTTCCAGAATCTGCAAATGATGCGTGATAAAGTCATCAGACCATAAGAATAACTATCTGATAAAAATGTTGTAAATGGTGGAAAATTGAAAGGTGGACAAAATGACGAGGACATCATCTATTTTATTTCTAGTTGGACTTTATTTATGTTTTAGATTTTTATTTATGTAATTGGGCTTATATTGGCCCAAGTTCATTCTAGTAAGGGTTTTAGTTTTTACTATTTAACCCTAATTGCGATGTAATTTCAGTAGTTGATGAATGAATAATACTTTGGTGGATTGTGGCAAAATTCCCCCTCTTCCCCGTTCTTCTTCTTCTTCCATCCCTTCCCCTGATTTCTTCTTCCCGATTCATTGATTTTCTCTTTCTCCATTAATTTTTCTATCGGTGTTGTATAAAAAATTTGGTATTAGAGCCAAATCTTGGGTATTTCCTCTCATACAATCTAAAATTTCTTCTTATTTTCTTCACAAAATTTGTCGGAACAGCACAATCAAAAAAGATTTAGCGTAAAAGCAGCGCTTTTCATTTTTTTTAGTTCTCTGTCTTTGTTAAAAATAAAAAAATCATGTTACTGTTCACGGGTATTATACACGCTCGAAAATTCAATTTTAGTATTTTCAATTAAAAAAAAAAAAAGAAAAGAGTTACTGTACACGGGTAATATTCACTCGAGAAAAAAAATTCATTTTTAGTATTTTTCATCATTTTCTGCTTAAAAAAAAAAAAAAAAAAATCAATTTTAGTATTTTAGGCGTTTGCTGCTGTTAAATGTTGTTTCACAAATTTTCAATCCTAACAACCTAACCCAAATATACCCACAAATATTCCTTTTATCTCTAGCCAAACCCACGCAGCCCAATAACCCCCCAAAACCCAGTTAACTCAACCCATTACCCCTTCCATACAAAGTCCACTTCTCATCATAATCATCCAACCACTTACTTCTAGCCCAATTCCAACATTTCTAAAATAACCCAATCCATTACTTGAATCAAAATAAACCATCCCACTTAACACATGTTATCACGTCCCATTTGACAAATAAGCGACCAACACGAGGGATCAATCCCACTTGCCAGCCAGTTATAACTCCAACGCACAACAGAGCCAGAGCAATAACCAGTATAAATCACAATCAACAGGGAGTGACTTCTGGAGTGGAAGTCATCTGCAAAGAAGGATAGGACACAAGCATAACTGGAGTCCACATTTTAGAAATTCAAGCAACTAAACAATAGGAAGTTCTTGATCTCTATTTAGTATTGGCTTATAGTACTACTTCATTTTTAAAATTGCACCAATTAAAATCTTGTACTGCTGTTACCTTAACAATATTAGCCTTAACCACAATTTATCATAATCATTGAATGACTTAACTCCCCTTGATTCCCCACTTACCCCGCTTGAGGTTTTGATTCATCATTTGTAGACTTGCTTTTAACCCCTCAATCTATTTCAAGTGATTAGGTCTTTTGACTAGTGATTAACTTTTAGTTTGCTATTTTACATGTATCAACAGTATTAGTTTGCAATATTTGGATTTGCTTAATCCTCCAAATTTAAAATTAAAAATAAAAAATAAAAATGGTTGCTTGCACTTATTGTTCATTGATCTCTCTACTGGACGTCATTTAGCTGCCAATATAGTGCATTCATAGTGGTTGACTGATCGTCTTGTTACTTCTAGTTTCTGTACCTAAACATGGTTCACAATTTGATGCACTCGCCCAACAAATAGCGGCTATCCAAACCCAAATGACTGCTACTCTTGAGGAGAGTAAGGCCCTCTCTGCTAATTTGAGCAATTTTAAGCAAATCTCTCATTCAATCGACGTTGATAATTCTGAAGTATCCCATCATAGACATTATCGTCATTGACGAGATCAAAAATATTTTGGATACGATCGTAGTAATAGAGAACAAATTTGTTGTCGAGAACGAGCCTATGACTGTCACGGTACTCATTCTCTTCCTCATCATAAGGAGAGTTTCTTTAAAGACACTAAATTACACACTTCTACTTTTGATAGTTATTTAGATTTTGAAGTTTTTACTCAATGGACTACTATTCAACAAAGGAATCGATTAGTGACTGACTATATTGCACAATCTGAGGAATTTCGAACCAAATGTCATGTCATTGAGGATGAGACCATGACTTTGAGTAGGTTTAGCCGAGGTCTAAGAGATGATCTTAGGCATGAGCTTTTCTTTCGAGGTGTCACTACTCTTGATCACGCTTATTCCTTAATCAGATTATAAGTTGACCATTAGTACTCTATATGAAAAGCGCGATCACCATCATTCACCCATGTCATTAGCGCCACCTCGTCATAAGTCTATCACAGAGCCTTCCTCGTCTAGTGTTTCTCCCATGTGGGATACAAAGTGTAAAGGTCATGATATCCAAGACCTTCTTCTTCGTATCGAAGGCGTAGTGACATTCTCCCTTTCGTCTCATCAACACCACCTTCTCCTGTTAAGTCCCTTCTAGATCCTCCCCCATCTAATGCTCCTCCTCTGTTGGACAATAAAGGTCAAGATTTTGAAGCTTCAATAACTTCTTCTCATTTGCTTCTTCTCATTTGCAGTGCTTCAACTATAAGGACTTTGGCCATATCTCTTCTAAATGTTCTAATCGAGCCTTATTCATTGAAGAACAAAAGAATATGAGAGATGAGTGATTGGAAAATCAAATCTATGAACCTAAACTTGAAGAATTTGATGAATTGGATGACAGTAAGGACACCCCCTTAGATAGTATTCAGACTTTTCCTATGAGTCTAGGTATTGTAACCCTTGTTCCCGATGCCTCTCAGTCAAATATTGTGTGTCCTACTCTTATCCCACCCAAAGGTATTAATGATTTGTGTAATCATGCTCTTTGCAAGGAAATTTGGGAAATTGAAATTTGATCCTTCCAACTGCTCAAATTGCATATAACAATTCTGTAAATCAGTCTCTAGGTCTAAATCCATTTGAAGTTGTTCATAGTTATAAGTCTAGGCGACCGTCAGATCTTATTCCCATGTCCCAACATGCTAGTGTGTCATTGTCAACTGAAACATTTGTATATCATCTTCATGACTTGCATATTGAGATCAATAAACAACATAACGCAAGTAATGCATTATATAAACTTCAAGCTGATTCGCATAAACGATATTTTGAATTTAATATTGGGGATCATGTTATATTGCAAGCTTGTAGTGCTGGTCCTTTAAAAATTTTAAAACATGTTGGTTCAAATGCACATGTCATTGCTCTTTTATCACATTTTAGCTACCACTCTGCTTTAAATATTGAGGACTTCATTACTTACAAACACCGTGTTACTTCCTTTGATGATCCATTTCTACCTAGCTTTGTGGACCTCCAACTTGATTATATTGATATTTCTACTTCAATACCATCTATCACAGCATACAAAGATAAAATTGATGTTATTTTAGATGAACGTGTTGTATTGATCAATGATGACAAGATTCAGTACTTCCTTTTTTGTTGGATAGATCGACGTGCTTCTTATGCTCCTCATTATGTACAATCATGTGAAAATCTCGAATATGAGGTGCATAAGTATTGGTTATTTGAAGTCCAATATCAGTACTTGGTAAGAAGAAAAGATCGTCCCCCTTGGTCAGATCATATTCTTAGGAATAAGCTATAGTTTTCAGTACCATTAATCATAGAATTTCGTTACTTGGTTCGTCAGAAAGATCGTCCTCCTTGGCTTGACTTAAAGTATTTGGAGTATCAGATTGACTGCAGCCTATAGTGATCTATCAACTCGACGGGGTCGAGTTTTTCCCACCTCGGGAGAATTGATGAGGATATCATCTATTTTATTTCTAGTTGGACTTTATTTTATTTTGTGGACTTTATTTATGTAATTGGGCTTGTATTGGCCCAAGTTCATTCTAGTTAGGGTTTGTCTTTACTATTTAACCCTAATTGCGATGTAATTTCAGTAGGTGATGAATGAATAATATTTTGGTGGCTTGTGGCGAAATTCCCCCCTTCTCCGTTCTTCTTCTTCCATCCCTTCCCCTGATTTCTTCTTCTTGATTCATTGATTTTCTCTTTCTCCATTAATTTTTCTATTGGTGCTGTATCACAAAATATCGAGATGTATAGGAACAAAGGGGTAACTATGGCATGCAGGCACTGACAGTGCAAGGAAATCTGATATTGGGAGTGCAAGAGAGAACTTATAATTTGTGCGCATAAACTTTTTGCATAAGGCTAATGGGTTTGAACCAAGGAAAAGCACCAAGCTAGGCACCTAATCATTAAGCAAGAATACAAGGACCGTGAGAATTCAGTACCTCTCGACAGTATTCAAGCTCCATTCACTCACTAAAATTATAGCATTCTAGGAAAAGAAGAGAAGGGGAAATGGTAATCCCAACTACAGCTAATTTTGGTTATAGAATCAGTATATCATTGGTCCAACAAAGCCAAATAAGGAATAAACATAGCAAAATGTAAGATTAGTTGATGGATATATTTGAATGATATGGTCAAAGATTATAAGTACTTATAAGTTGGTCAAACTCTATTTTTATCCACACATTTTCTAGGACCCATATTTTTACCAACTTTTTAACCACATTCCTTGGACCCCACTACTTATAAGCAATTATAATCTTTGACAAACATGAGAATACATGTGGAGGCATCTAACTATTTAAACTCTTAGATCCAGTGGCTCAACATGATAAGAGAGCAAGCAAATATCTATGGTTTAGCCTCATCGTCACCTATTTAATGAAATGGTACATGTGTCAGGCTTTGATAGAAAAATAGAATCCTGCCTACACGCAAGGGAACATTGAAGACTGTATCTAAATGATAAACATGTGAACTTCTCTACCAGCTTAAGTTTTTAGATCAAGTTGTTCAACAAGATTACATAGCAAAAGGATGTATCTCTAAACTAGAGTTGTATAAATAATAATGGTTCACCAGAAGGCCCAGCACGCCTCTATAACTAACCAAGTTTTATATCTTTCCTACCCGTTTATCACACTAAACAAGGTCATAAAACGAGTCCACAGAATTTTAACATACCTCTGTTTTAAAACCTAGTTGACAATATCGGTCAAGGCAGTGGACAATTGCATAATGCTAGTAATTATGTATTGACAAAAATAAAAATGAAGCCATAATTCATGATTTTTCAATAGTATGACATGCAGACCTTTCCAAGAATTTACAAGATACTATACTCCATGTAGTTCCTAGGAACTAGAGCTGTACCCTTTGTAATATTTATATTTCCCTCGCTACAAAAATACTCAAGGATAGTCTTTAGTAATTACTATGGGATCCATATGTGACT
>NW_019233628.1:73262-132347 GCF_002742605.1 Olea europaea var. sylvestris
AATATATATGACATAAAATGAAACTAACAAACTCATTTAAAGAAGAGCAAGTTAATTACTTTTGCACGTCGTGCAACTTTTCAAGAATATTGACCCGTGAGTTTTGATCTTCATTTTGTAAGTTCATTATGCAATTCCCAGCTAAAATTTCTTTGCTGTTGGGCTAAAGAAGACAAGCTCTCATACACAAATCACACCATCCACCAATCTAATTTGAATAAGCAAAAACACAATTCTACGAAGTATACCCCCAAAACTCAATCAAAATCCTCAACTTCCCATGAACCTCAAACTGTACCCTCGAAACCGTCCCACTATCCAATCAAACCAATAGCAAATTTGTCAAACCTCCAATTTTCGAGCTGATTTCATATATTCAAATTCAAATAAATGCTAACAAAGCAATAATAGATGCTATAGCTGAAAACCGAGCTAATCCGCAGTCTGATGCTCAATCAAAACTCATTCCTTAATCCTGTGAAATTCAATATACATACAAGAAAACAAAACCCTTTTTCCTAAAGCAAAATAATTAAAACCTCAACTTATCGATAAAATCGCCCCGGCTTTCGGTACAAAATTATCTAAGAACAAGTCCTAAGCTAGGTTAATGTTTCTGCGTGAATCGAGACAAAAACAAAACTAGGGTTTAGAATTTCGTAGTTTTTTCGTCCTTTGAGATCAATCGTCTGCTTAAACACACACACACACGTATAGGTATAACAGTTGTATGCAATATATTCCGAATTGTTAGTGGGGCTGTGAGATGGAGAGAGAGGTGTATTTTTTTGGGTATCAAATAGGAACATTTGCACCGTTGGTGAGTAGCACTTTAATTTATAGCAATTAGTCCTCGACTTCCATTATACTCGTAAGATCAATCTTTAATTTTCGATATTTAATTATACTCATGCTTGATTTAGATAAAAATCAGATTTTTTTATATAGATTTTAATCTGTAAAATGTGTGATTAAAATCAATTATTAAATTTAAGTTAAATATAACTTTTTAGATGAACCAAACATGAACTGTAATTATAAAATCAATACTTATTTGATTGAAACCGTCCAAGTCTTTATAAAATTGTCATGTGACTGTCATATAAATAATTATAATCCACATGCTTAGGAAATAACTCAAGTTGAAAATGCAAGACTAATTTCGTAAAAATAGACATGCAAGTGTAGTGGTAAATTTGGATAGCTTTTTGTTATAAAAAGAAAGAAGGAAGAAAAGAAATTGCTCTTTTGAAAGCGTGGGACCAATTTGATTAAAAGCTAATAGTTTGGGGACTTCGAAATTTTCATCGTAAAATATCATTAGGCTAAATATACATTTTTTAGCTAAAATAATTAATTGAAATATAAATCAAAATCAATAACAAATTTTTATAATATATTTTAAAAAATAACAAAAATAATCACAGTATGTGTTACGCCCCGATTATATACGCCTCGGATACCGAGGTGTCATATCACCTCCGAGGCCGAGATCAAGTGGACCCTCCACAGCACCATTTATTCTGACCTGAAAACGACCCTTCCAAAGCTTCTTCGAAGTGATATAGCGATTCCTACTACTGATCTGCCGAAACATCTCACCTCCGAGGTCGAGATCAAGTGGACCCCAGTTAGAAGATCCGTCGCCAATTTGAGATTTGTGCTACACCTAAGGCTTAAATTGATTTGACGTCTCCATGAGGCTAGTTGATGTGACTTATCAACTTTACGTCAATTCAACTCAGAGGAAACAAACTGTCCACCCACTCTACAAACGCGGCTGATTGACGCCTATGAGCAGACGCTTCATACCGTCAGATGTATACACGCGTTCCACATCCAACAGTTCATACCACCTATAAATACCCAAGGTTTGGCGAGAGGCAAAAGTAATGAAACTCTTAATACACAGCACTCCATAACAAATTTATATATTCTCCTCCGCCTTTATTGATTGATTTTGTAGCCTCTAGGTACTGTTCCGATCACCCAAATCTGACTTAATCGTTGGAATGTATACGGCCGCCGCCACCCCCGTTGGTTCCGGCCATGTGCGCCTGACTATTTGTTGATTGCGCAGGGAGGAATACGTGGAGTAGCTTTCAGTTGGCCACGTGGAGGGACCAATTTTCGAGGCCAACAGATTGGCGCCGTCTGTGGAAAGCACTCCCCATTCGAAGTTTTGCGTTCTCCATCGGAGAAGATACCGAAAAACCGGCGACTAACCCTGAAAAGGGGGCATTCTTAAAAAAGAACAAAGTGAAGTTACAATCCAAGTTCTTACTACCCTTGAAAAAAGAGGTAGGATGAGCTACAGCCATGAAGATGACAATCCCATGAGAGAGGCCTCTGAAGAAGAGATACTCCATAACAATGTTACTCATCAGAGGCCGCATCACCGGCGTCGCCGAGGCGGGAGAACAGTCATACTCACTGAAAGAATGGCTCAGATAGTTGCGGGTATGAGGGACATAGCAGCTCAGAATATGGCGATGCACGAACTCCTCATGCAAGCCCAGGGACACCAGAGCTATCAAAGGCCCCAAGGATCTTATCCGGTGCAGGAAATCCCTTTATCTCACTCTCGGGGCCACATGAGCTGGCACACAGAATGCCCCCTCGAAAGAGAGATGAACGCCGAAGCAACATCTTATGTGTAAGGGAGTCATCCATCAGAACCACCATTGGGGGACAACTTTCCTCAAGAACACGACGACCAAAGGTCGGTAAGCGTTTTCGACCGGATAGGGGAGGATTATAGCAATAGGGTCCGCCCAACAAGAGGATCAATTCGTCCAGATCGCGAACAAGAGCATGTTCCCCCTCCTCCTCCTAGAAATAGGAGAGAGAGGAGAAAGCTAGTCGATTGGGGGAGTCGAGGAGAAGCACCTCCACCACCCCAAGACATCCAAGATGATGAAGGGTCAGAGGGGCTCTGTCGATCTTATGAGATTGACAACGATGACGATAACCTCCCTTTCTCAAGGGAGATTCGAAACTTCCCAATGCCAGCTAACTTCATGCCCCCTAAGATCCCCAAGTATGAGGGAAAGGGGGATCCAGAGAAGCACCTCACAAAGTATATGACACAAACGAGCCTTAGGGGAGCCTCGTCTGCTCTAAAATGCAGAGCTTTCCATTTAACACTAGGCGGAGCCGCCGAGGTATGGTATAGCAGGCTTCCTCCCCTAAGCATCAGAAGTTGGCCAGACTTGAAGAAAGCATTTTTGAATGAGTACCTCTCACGCAGGGAAGGAGAGGCTCCAATTCAACGCCTGCAGGACATGAGGCAGGCCCCCGGAGAAACGCTAAAAAGCTATATCGCCAGGTTTACAGACGAAATTACTTACTGCGAACAGGTCACTGACAGGGAAGCTCTTTCAGCCCTGAAAGGTGGGCTCAACATGAACACTTTGTTTTGGAGGGACGTGCCCAGCAAGAATCCCTCCACATACGACGAGCTGGTGGAAATGATGAGAGTGGAAATTGTTAGTGAAGAAATGATTGATCATCGCAACCGTGCCGCGCAGGGACTCCCTCCTCCACAGAGGCAAGTAGGTCGAGGCCCCGCAACACACCTTGTTACTCAGCAATGGACCCAATCAGGGCATACCATAGCTCCCACATCCAGACAGGCCCTAGCTTTCGCCACATTGAATGTAGTGCCGGTGTTGGCATATGATAACGCCACTGCTGAGACGGGACCATCTGGAAGAACTGAAAACAATAAGAAGAAGAAAAAGCGGCCAAACAGACCCCTGGCAGGAGCGAGATTTTGTACATTCCATCAACTATACGGACATGACACCAGCGAGTGTCGTGATGCCAATCGGCGCCCTGATCGAAGCAACCCTCACACTTCCAGCAGAAACGAACACCCTCTCAGATACACCTCCCTAAGGAGGGGAGGGAGAGGTCACCAGGAACAATCTCCTCGTAGAAGAGAATCGAGGAACCGAGGCCAATCCAGGCAGGGAAACCAAGCCAAATTTTCGGGAGGCCAGGTCATCAGGGAAATCGATATCATTATTGGGGGATCCCACGTCGGTGGCAACACCAGGAATGCCCAGAGAAATTATACAAGAGAAGCTAAGGATCCCCCGATGATCACTTACATTGTTGACAAATCGAAATCAGCAAATAAGATGGCCCCAATCACCTTCTCCCAGGAAGACTCAGAGGGAGTTCACCACCCCCATTGCGATGCTTTGGTTGTAAGAGCCGTAGTAACTAGAAACAGATTAAAACGCATGCTCGTTGACGATGGCAGTTCCGTGAACATATTGTTCGGCTCCACTTTTGACAAAATGTAAATTGAACATGGGTTGATCCCCATGACCGACCCACTGTTCGGATTCACTTGGGACAGCATCATCCCACGAGGGCGGATCACCCTGCCTGTGGAAATGGGTTCGGCACCCCTAGTCGCCCAGCATTTCATGGAATTTCTGGTGGTAGATCATAGATTGGCTTATCATGGAGTATTGGGCAAACCCACTCTAGAAGATCTTTGGGCTGTGACGTCCATTCACTATTTGTGCATGAAATTCCCAACCGAACATGGGATTGCAACAGTCCATGGTGATCAGATGGACTCCATGACATGCTACCTAAACTCGCTGCGCAAATTCGAGCCCCGAACTGTTAATGTAATCCTAGCCGAGGTACCCACTGAAGTCGGTACGGACGTGGAAATACTCGACGCCCCTGAACAAGGACATACCTCTGAACAAGAGGGAGACGTTGGCATGGAAGAGGCCCCTGAACAAGGACACCCTCTTGATGAGTTAGACCCCCGAATAATCGATTATGAACCAAATGCGACCCCCATGGAAGAACTGGAAACTTTCCCCGTCAACCCGGAAGACCCCAATCAAGTCTTGCGCATAGGGAAGTCATTATCACCTGAAGCAAAAACTGAGATGATACGATTCCTGAAAGGAAACCTGGATGTCTTCGCATGGAAACATGAAGATATGGTGGGAATAGATCCTAGAATTAGTTGCTATCACCTTAACATCAACCCCTCCTATGTCACTCATAGACAGAAGAGGCGCGCCCTGAACTCGGAACGGTACAAGGCACTGAAAGACAAAGTAAGTAAACTTAGCCACGGTGGTTTCATCAAAGAGGCCATATATCCGAGGTGGATATCCAACCCGATTCTGGTGAAAAAGTCCAGCGGGAAGTGGAGGGTATGTGTGGACTTCACAAACCTAAATAAGGCGTGTCCCAAGGACAACTTCCCACTTTCGAGAATTGATCAACTTGTGGACTCCACTGCTGGGCATGAACTACTGAGTTTCATGGATGCATACTCAGGGTACAATCAGATACCCATGTTTCGACCTGATGAGGAAGCTACGTCATTCATTACGGACAAGGACCTGTATTGCTACAAAGTTATGCCCTTCGGATTGAAAAATGCCGGGGCCACATACCAGAGGTTAGTCAACATGATGTTTGCCGAACTCATTAGCAAAACCATGGAGGTCTACGTGGACGACATGTTGGTCAAAAGCCTCCAGGCAACCGAACACGTGAGCCACATTGACCAAACCTTCCAGATACTCAGAAAGTATAATATGAAATTGAATCCCCTCAAGTGCACTTTTGGAGTGGCATCAGGCCAGTTCTTGGGATATATTGTAAATCAGAAAGGAATTGAGGCAAATCCGATAAAGGTAACGACCTTACTAGAAATGAGGTCACCTCAGAAATCGAAGGAGGTCCAAAGTCTTAATGGTCGGATAGCCGCACTTAGCCGCTTCATCTCCAGAGCCACTGATAAAAGCTTGCCTTTCTTCAATGTATTGAAGTAAGGAAAGAAATTTCAATGGACTTCAAAGTGCGAAGAAGCCTTCGAGGCTCTGAAGAAGCACATCGGGGAAGCACCCCTCTTGTCGAAACCTCAACCGGATGAATCTCTATTACTGTATCTAGCAGTTTCGGATGTAGCAGTCAGCGCTGTCCTAATCAGGGAAGAAAATAAGTGTCAATTGCCAGTGTACTATATCAGCAAAGCACTTCTCCCAACTGAAACACGCTACCCAGACATGGAAAAATTGGCACTCGCACTTATCACAGCCTCAAGAAAGCTGAAGCCATATTTCCAAGCCCACTTAATACAAGTCCTCACCAATTTCTCTTTAAAGCAGGTAATGCAGAAAACAGACGCGTCAGGATGCCTGCTGAAATTGGCCATCGAGCTCAGCGAGTTCGATCTCACGTTCCGACCTAGACACGCCATCAAAGGCCAGGCCTTTGCCGATTTTATAGTTGAGTTTATCAAAGCCCCAGAAATTGAGGCTATAATGGAACCAGCCGAACCCCCCACATGGAAATTATTTGTAGATGGGTCCTCAAGAGAGGCTGGCGTGGGGGCAGGGATCGTGTTGGAGAGTCCGAAAGGCCATATGCTAAATTGTGCGGTAAGGTTCGACTTCAAAGTTTCGAACAATGTAGCCGAATACGAGGCCCTTCTGGCAGGTCTAAGGCTTCGCTAAGGAAATGCGGGTCAGGAAGCTCCTAGCAAGCAATGATCCTCAGCTTATAGTAAATCAGGTAAATGGGAATTTCGCAGCCAAAGATGGTAACATGCTTACGTACTTGAAGTTGGTTCTGAACATAATTCCCCATTTTGAAAGGTTCGAACTGACTCAAGTCTCCCGTCTAGAAAATGCACATGCAGATTCCCTCTCAAAATTAGCCAGCAGCATAGACTCAAAGCTGCTAAACATCGTCCCCATTGAGCACTTATCAAAGCTTTCCACCTCCGAAGGCAAAGAGGTACTGTGGATAGAAGGCACCCCATTATGGATGCATCCCATAATCGCGTACTTGAAGGAACAAACACTACCTGCTTCTAGAGGCGAAGTGAGGAAATTAAGGAGAAGGGCTGCATACTTCGTCCTGCAAGAAGACGCCCTTTACAAGAGAAGCTTCGCTTCGCCCCTTCTTCGGTGTGTAGGCGGCGAAGAGGCCACATACATACTTAGAGAAATACATGAAGGAATCTGTGGAAATCACTCCGGAGGAACGGCTCTTGCACACAAGGTTCTCCGTCAAGGCTACTTCTGGCCAACCCTGAAAATGGATGCTTGCCAATTTGTCCAGAAATGTGACAAGTGTCAGCGCTTCTCGAACGTACAAAGACAGCCTGCTGAGAGCCTCTCTGTAGTAACCAGCCCTTGGCCATTCGCCAAGTGGGGCATCGACTTCATTGGTCCACTCCCAAAAGGGAGAGGAAGCGCAACTTTCGCCATTGACTACTTCACTAAGTGGGTTGAGGCAGAACCCCTTGCCCGAATTACCGAGGCTAATACTACCAAGTTCGTTTGGAAAAATATCATCTGTAGATTCGGCATCCCCCACTCCATAGTCTCTGATCCTTCACTAAGCCCACGAGCTGGATGCTTGTGCTTAGGGCCCGAGCCACACAGGCGCTGTTCGCAGCCACCAGATCTTCAGCCGTGCAGGAGGCAGTGTGGTCCCTCCACTCTCTGTCCAATATTTGTTGTGGACTACCGCCACCGCAGCTGTTTCGGGAGGAAGAGCCTCCAACACCTCCCTTACGGGCTCCTCAGGATTGGTGCCCAGGAAATCAACCTCCTTAGAGGGACGGGGCCTTTTTCTCCTCTGCTGCCCCGGAGCTTGATCAATGGGCACTGCAGCAAGGGGTGCTGTGTCTGGGGCAGCAACAGGCTCAGTTGGAGTGGGGCTTCTCTCCGGGAGGACCACCCCTGTGGGAATAGTTGTCTGCCTCAAAATTGGGGGTGGTCTCGCCACAGTTGGGCGTCTGGGAGGGGCGGCACTCTTCTTGCCCTTCCTTCGGAGATCAGCCCCCGGGTCTTCCTGAACTTCCTCCTCCGTCGGAGGCTGGAGCCTCTTACTGGCCTCCACCAACTCCTCCATTTGCTTTTTATACGAGGAGGAGGAGGCCTTCAGTGCCCGTGCCTCAGCCATCATTTTTTGGATGGTCTTGAAGTCGGGGCGCACTGGCAGCTTCTTGTTAAAGTTATCTACAAAGAAACAAATAAGGAATTAGTACAAGTCTAGGGAGTTCGGAATAAAAAGTAAGGACTTCGGTCCTATTACCTTGAGACGCCATTAAATCGTGAGTAATAAAATGGATGTTCTTCCGGATCAGCCTGTGGTAGGACCTCTTCTTCTGAGGCAGCTGATAAATGACACAGATGGTGTCGAAGTCCTCCGTTGATAGCTCGCACTGAGGAAGAGAACCTACAAAAGAAACATAACTGTTAAACACAAGTCGAACCGAAGAGAAAATAAAAGAAGCAACTACTATACTCACTAAGTGTTGAAAACTTCGTTGGAACTTTAAGAGGCGCCAGGGGGTCCCCCTCCATTGTGTCCCATCGCCCCGCTGCCCAGCACCATGAGCTCTTCCATTCTTTGATGGAGCTCGACAGATCGACCACGAATGGAGTATGAGAACCCCATGACGTAAGGTAGTACCAACCCCGGGTCTTATCCCCCCCGACAGTAACCTTGGGAATATAGAGGGTCTGGAAAACGGAAAGGGGCATCTCCACCCCTAATGACGCCTCTTTCCACAACATCCAGGAGTCCACCATCTAGCTCCAGGAGTTCGGATTGAGTTGCGTCGGGGCTAGCCCATAGGACCTAAACACCAACCTAAAGAATGGGTGGATAGGCAGCCTAAGTCCGGCCCTAAGGATCGCCTCACTAATGGCCACACAGCCCGGCCTTGGGTAACAGGCTCTCTCTTCCGGATCGGGGAGGATTACGTCTACGTTGTCGGGGATCCTATACTCTGTCCTAAGTCTACCCAGGTCGGCCTCCCTTAATTTTGATGGGTAGTCCGACGCCCCCCAATGCACAGAGGTATCTGGTCGTTTTCATATGTTCTCCCCCCCCATTATTGCCCCAGCTATTTTTGAGGAGGTACCACAATGGGCTCGTCCACCCTTACTATTTCTAAGCCCCTCCCCGAACCAGAACTCCCATCCGAGGTCATTCTTTAAAAATTTAAAAGCCTAAATAGGTGCTGAAACTTACGGGTTTGGAGGTTTTCCTAGCCGGAAATGGCGTAAGGTCACTGGAAGCCTAGTTTTTCTCGCCGGAAGTCTAGTTCTTTCTCGCCGGAATTGCTTGCAAAACGCCGAAAATTGCCAAAAATTTGAAAGCAAAGTATAATTTTAGTTTTGCAAAGGTAGAAAGTTTGAGAAAACCCCAGAGTCCTCCTTTTATAGAAAAACAAGTCTGATCTCCACCGTTGAATTCAAATGCAATCAATCTAAGCCGTTCGTCGCATCCTCAATCTAGGCCATTGAAATGAAAGCCAGATGTGATCTACGCCCAAGATGTCGCTGTGACTTTCACGCTAACTTGAAACACGTCACCTCAATTACAACCAGCCGTCAATAATAATTAGTAGCCGCAGCAGCCTTTTAGGAGAATGGGCATGGCACCCAACTGTCACCTTGAAAACACGCAACAGTTGTCAAATCATTTGACGTTTGGGTCGCCTCGGATTGAGCTCCTCCTCCAACTTTACAAATTTTGGACGCACCTGACGCGAAGGCCCTATTGGGTCATCGCCTCGGATGCTGCGTTCCCTCCCATGCTTTACAAAGTTTCAGCCATCTCCCCACGCGTCGACCTTTTGGGTCAGCGCCCCGATGGCAGATGTGCTCCTCCTCCAACTTTACAAAGCTTGGACGCACCTGATGCGAAGGCCCTATTGGGTCATAACCTCGATTGCTGCGACGGATCAACCCCCAAAAACTCCCATAACTTGCGGTCCGGTCAGGAAAGCAAATCCACGCATGATATAAATATTCATCCCCGGACTTGGGGGACCACTATTACGCCCCGATTATATACGCCTCGGATACCGAGATGTCATCTCACATCCGAAGCCGAGATCAAGTGGACCCCCCGCAGCACCATTTATTCCGACCTGAAAACGACCCTTCCGAAACTTCTTCGAAGTGATATAGCGATTCCTACTACTGATCTGTCGAAGCATCTCACCTCCGAGGTCGAGATCAAGTGGACCCCGGTTAGAAGATCCGCCGCCAATTTGAGATTTGTGCTACACCTAAGGCTCAAATTGATTTGACGTCTCCATGAGGTTAGTTGATGTGACTTATCAACTTTACGTCAATTCAACTCAGAGGAAACAAACTGTCTGCCCACTCTACAAACGTGGCTGAATGACGCCTATGAGCAGACGCTTCATACCGTCAGATGTATACACGCGTTCCACATCCAACGGTTTATACCACCTATAAATATCCAAGATTTGGCAAGAGGCAAAGGTAATGAAACTTTTAATACACAGCACTACATAACAAGTTTATATATTCTCCTCCCCCTTTATTGATTGATTTGTGTAGCCCTTGGGTACTGTTCCGACCACCCAAACCTGACTTGACCGTCGGAGTGTATACGGTCGCCACCACTCCCGTTGGTTCCGATCGTGTGCGCCTGACTATTTGTTGATTGCGCGGAAAAAAATACGTGGAGTAGCTTTCAGTTGGTCACGTGACGGGACGAATTTCTGAGGTCAACAGTATGATCTAACTGGCAAGGAAATTGTAATTCTCGTATGACAACAGAGGTGTGCTGAAGTCAAACAAAGAACAAACCAATTAATCATCCCATTGTTTTCTCGGGGTTTGGGAATTTTCTCCAAGTTTAAGCTTAATTAATCTTTGATCATTCATTCACTTCATTTTTTTTTAGTTAATTGATCTCCCGCATTAATCTTAATTCATACATATATAGATACTTGTGTGTGTACATATGTATATGCCGATATGTTGTCATTTCACCACGTAGCAGTAGTGCCAATGTCTAAATCCTCATTTATCAGAGCAGAGCAATCCTGGGCTCCGGATCTCACCGCCGACCGTACGATTCCCGTCGGTAGCGCCGCCATTCGCCGCCGAGACCTTGTATTCGTTGTGAATCCTCGAGGTCTCTATTTCTCTTTCCTTTTTTTGTTCAGTTTATATCATTGACATTAACGCCCGCATTAGTTTGGAGGTGATTTGTTTGCTCTCTAATTCTTTTTTGTGTTTTGTTTTCTGATATGTACTTAAGTATTGTGGGTATTTGGATGTGAATTCTTATGCTTTCTAATTTAGATTGTTTTCGTGGTTTTTATGCTTATTAATTGATTGTAATTGAGGCAGGGGCTAATGGAAGTACTGGTAACGAATGGAAGAAATTATTGCCATACCTAAGGTCTCGCCTTGGAAAAGAATGTAATGTGAGTTCTCTGATCTTATACAAAGTCCAGATATTGTTGCTCGGCATTTGAAATTCGTTTCAACTTGAATAGTTGTTAATTTATTGATTGTGTGGAGTTCAATAATAAAGAAGTTATTCCCCAAATTAAAAAACCTTCGCTCACCCGAATAATTGGTAAAATAGTATTGGAAGTAGTAGTAATTGAAGATATTTAGTCTCTCTGTCCTTAGGAATACTAATTAACAATATGCTTCAAGGACAGATAGTGACGGGGCTTACATATTTGCACGAACACATTCTTGGAACTCATATCTGTTAACATCCTTTAATCCAAGTAACAAATCGGAATCATCTATCCACAAAAGAACTAGAATATAAAGTTTTTGTGATGTTTTAGAGCCTGCTCGCCAGATCTTTTCCATTGGTTTTTGACTATTTTGGGTGTCACTGTTTATGAGAGCTTGGAAAAACCAATGCTTATTAATTTTTTGGGAAAAATCATCCAAATCCATCAAATCGGTGATTTTTTATCGTTTTCATTTTTTTCTTCCAATTTTACCCTCTCTAAAACAATTATTTTCAACTCACATATTTTGTTCAAAACTAACTTAAAAAATATACAATAACTAAATAATTTACTTATAAGCCAAAAAATACTTATAAGTAAAAATTCACTTTTATGTAAAAAATTGTTTGGAAATATAAATATACTACTCATAAGACAAATTTCACTTGTAAAATATAAAAAATTACTTCTAAGTAAAAATTAACTTATGTGTAAAAATTTAACTTACGACCATAAAGTTTACTTATAGTTAAAAAAATTGTTTATAATTTATTATTTTAATTATAAGTAAATATTTTAAGTTAAAATTGACTTACATATAAAGAATTTCTTATAAGTAAAATATCACTTACGATTAAAAAATTTTCATCAATAAATTACAAATTGAAAGATTCACTAAGTAATAAAAAAAAAATGAATGTCGTCTCTTAAGAAGTATTTAGCAGAAAGAACTTTTATGTAAATTTAGCAGAAAAAGCTTATATGTAACTCCTAATGAAAATTAGCTTCACATTTATATTTGTTTTTCTTCATCTTATATTCCAATAGAAAATGATTGGCACGCAAGAGTATTTTCAAAAAACAATAATAAGTTCAAAGGTTAGTCCAAACACAATAGAAAATGATTAGGTAAAAGAAAAAAAATTTGAATTGTAAGGGTAGACTGCACATCTACTCCTTATTGATTACATATACTGGCATTTTCTATATATGGGCATATATGTAATTTTATTCTTTTAAAAACTTCGAAAACCGTTGGATAATAAACTCCAAATCTTTGGTTGGACTATTTTAAAATTCGCCACTAAAAGTCACTCAAAAATCGGAACCCTGATGAACATCGAAAATCAGTACTTTAAAAATCTCCAATAACCGGTACCTTTAGAAAAAACTCCAATAACTGGGATACCAAAACTCCCAAGCAGGTCCTTACTCTTTACTCTTGTAAATAAATAAGCAAATTCTCTAAGTTGAAATCCATGTAGACACCTTTTCCTCAAAAGGAATTCTCTAAGTTGAAACCCATGCAGACACCTTTTCCTCTGAAGGATTTTAGGAATTCAGGTTTTACACTTTTCAGAATAACTCTCTCCTATCGAGAAATTTTGTCTAATGTGGAACGAGCTTTATGCTGGCTGGTATCATGGACAATCCAGCTTAAGTAATATAATTGTGATTTTTCTGAATGGTTCCTTTTCTCTCTAGGGAACACTATATTTAAGCCCGCCATTCAGGTTGTCTCGGGTTTGACATTTAGGGAATTGTTTATATTATTTTGTAATTTTCTAGTAACATATCTTACAGTTCAAAAGGAATTACTATTATCTGCGTGGGATAAATCCAAGATGATGTTTCACACAAACCCAAACCTACAGCTCATCTGGCCTCTGTTTCTGCTTGCTACTATTTCTATTTTTAATGGTAGTATTTCTCCATATATGCGTATTCTACTCCAAATTGATTAATAGGTGCTTTTTTTTTAATGTTTTCGTCAGATATGCGAGTCTATGACTTCAGGGCCTTGCCATGCTATTGACATAACAAGGGAGGTAAGCACCTTGAGCTGTGATATCTCACACCTCACCGGGTAGAATAGTAAAATAGTGTTATTTATGACAGGCAATACGCGAGGGTGTTGATGCTGTGATTGCTGTTGGGGGTGATGGAACTCTTCACGAGGTGCATCTTACGTTTCATTTGGAGGGGAATGTAGTTTATTTTTCGCATGTATATATTCTTGTCAAATTCTTTGCATATAGGTTACTATGTTTTTTACCTACCTCAGTCACTTACTTCTATTGTACTATTCCTGAATATTATAATTTTCAAAACAATACTGCGTGAAATAATGGGAATAATAGGGTAGAATCATCTCAAATTTCTTCTCTCCTAGTATTGAAATTCATTTGGTGTAAGGAATTCCAAATAATAACCAAATATTTGGATTAGACAATAACCAGATTTACAAAAGTGACAGATGGTGGAATGCAAAAACCAATTTAAAGCTCAGCGTTTTGAGCACAATACTTTTCATTTTTGTCTAAACTGGGGAAGAAAAGACCAAAATGTCATCTCTGAATGACCTCATGCTGGAAAAAAAGCATATTGTTACTAGATTGTCTAGATTTGAATACAAATTTTCTCTGTCGTGTTAGCGCTTAAAGCCCCTTCCAGCTATACCTTGTCTGAGAGGGAGACATATCGGAAGTTAAATGTCTTAGTTTGAACATCTCCAACAATGCTCTTTATTTTTAAAGAGCATCTTCTCTAAAATAAAAAGCAACTTAAAAATACTTAAAAAGAAAGAGTGAAATTTTTTTACCAGTCCTACGACACAATATTTCATTTTTATCTTTATTATAAGCAATTGTTACTCAACATTCTCCCTCATTTTTCTACATAGCTTCTCTCTTTCTTATTTTGTCATTTTCCTTTATCTTCAAAGGAGTGCATGGAAAGGTGCGAAATAATAAATGGAAGCACCAAAATTATATATAATATTGGGATTGCTCTTTACGTTCAGAGAGTCGAATCCACTTCAAAATCTAGAGATTGTTTGACTCCTAGAAAAATAAATTAGCCCTCTAAAATGGAGAAAATTGGGCTAAGAGCCTATTGAAGATGCTGTTACATGTGGTATTCCAATTTTAATCATGCATTCTTATTAAATTTTTCTTGCTATAATGTAGCAACATTTTCTTAATCTCGTGTTTTTCAGGTTGTTAATGGCTTCTTCTGGGGTGGTAAACCTGTTTCTAGTCATGATCTGAAGGATGGGCATAAAACTGCACTTGGTGTATGTGATCAGTGTGTTCTAAAATCATTATCTAAAATACTTCCTTTTAAACTAGATGCTCATTTCAGTTCTTAGCATGCCTATTGAATTCCTTTGTGAAATTGTGAGGAAGATTTGTCTGTTGTCGCTTCTCTACAGCTTATCCCTTTAGGAACTGGATCTGATTTCGCCAGAACGCTTGACTGGTCAGTCAAGGCATCTCCTGCTGATTTTCTTTGAATTAGATTTCGTTATTAGTAATTACTTTGGACTCTTGAATGGAAATATGCTATTTTTGCTTCATCAGGAAAAATGATCCTCGTGATGCTGTAGAACGCATTGCTAATGGTAATTTATGAGCTGCACTAATTAGCCATTGATTTGATTTACTACCAAAATTTTTAATCTTATTTAGCCATTGCTAAAGGTATCTTTTGTCTTCTTCTTCTCCCTCCTCCTCCTCCTCCTCCAGTGCAAAGGCTGGTTTTTATGCATCAAGATACAAGAAATTTGGAAATCTCTGTTATGTCATTGGTGCTCTGCAAGCCTTTTCTGGTCACCAAAACCAGGACTTCAAAATCAAGGTCAGAGTATAAATACCACTGAAATCCATTTCGAGTTTTATTTTTACCTTTAATCTTGGTTTTTTAATATTAAAAAGCAATTTTAATATTTTCATCTAGGTTGATGATGGTGATTGGGAAGCATACTCCCAGGTAACAGCACTTTGTGTTGGAAATGCAAAATTTTTTGGTGGCGGAATGAAGATTACTCCAAATGCCTACCCCTCTAGCAGGGATTTCGAGGTGGAACTATTATTACATATTTTTTTAATCAATAATTTATTTTTTTCTTCCCTTTCATAGCTTTTGAAGCTAAAACACTGCAATTTACTTCACTGGCAGGTGGTTATTCTTCAGGACTTCAAATGGTATGACTTCATCCTCAAATTGCACAAGCTATACAATGGGACACACCTGTCAGTAAAAAATGTATCTTCAAGAAGGTATACATTTGATCTTGAAGAAGATTGTTTTTCTTTTTTGTATGTTCTATGTGTATTATTTTATAATTGTGGGTTGTTGATCCACCAAGAGTGCAATATACATTCTCGAGTCCGTGGCACTTAATAGATAGTTTATGTCAGAGAACTTTTAAGATTCGGTTAACAAATCTCAGTTAATTATTTTGTGATTCATTAACGGATGGATTGAACTTGCAATCAAGATTTAAGATTCTCAGGACTTAAACGAGAAAAGAGGAGATATTATTCAGGATTTTACATGTATTCATTTATTTAGCATAATTTTCTAAAGTATTTTTTTCTTAGGTTTCTTTTATTTCCGCACTTGATACAATTATTAGAGCCTGCATACCTTGTTTCTTGCAGAGCACGATCGATAGAAGTTGAAGAGATTACCAATAGTGGCAGCATCTATGTCCAGTCAGATGGGGAACATTTAGGGTTTCTTCCAAGGAAATTTACCATCTTACCTGGTGCTGTTGAGATGATATGCTAATCCCAGACCAAGAGCATTCATGTTTCATTGAAATTGAAAACAATGGTTTTAGATTCCCCCCACAATCATAGTTTGGTAATTGGTGTCAAGCAGAATTAACATCACAACGAAGCAGCGTAACCAAGAATCTGAGATAAGGAAGTTTGGCACATTGAAGTGGAGTATAAGGCCGGTTCTGGTGCTTCGAATGTATGAGTTAGGTTGTAAGATAACATTTCTGCAATGGTCGAAAGGAAAGGGGCAAATGGATGAAATAAACGAGATTCTCAGTGCTTCACTTTCTTAGTCCACTTTAAGGAATTGAATTGGGTATTTCTTCTTCATGTAGCATCTTATTCTATGGGTTTCTTCAGCAATTTTGATTGTGAGCGGTGAATCTTGTGAGGCAAGAAAATAAGGTTCTGAAATATCTTGACAGAATGAATTGTGAATTTTATTTAGCTTTTTCTACTTATGAAAGTGTTAAGTTGGATTTAGAGTAGAATAGGCCAGTCCTGATACCTATTATCCGACTCTTTGAAGTTGAATGATTATATCTGTCCCTATTCTACTGACTCTCGAATCTGTTACACCGACCAACTTAAGGGGAAAGTTGGAACCAGTTTAGCGTAGATCCTTTGAAAGTCAAGTGGGGGAATGATGTATGTATATATATGCTGAAAAGTAAGATTAACTGTTTATATACGGATTGAAGATGCTCGAAACATATAAACTCTCTACATGTATGGTAATTTGGCGAGTTGGATTAGATGGCACTTGATAGTATTGAGAGATAAGAAATTCAAATTTGTTTTCGTGGACAGTTTAATGATACATTCCAAATGTACATAGTTATTGCGCTTTGAATTCTTACAGAGGCCACAAGGTGGCTTGGTGACGTGACAAGGTAGTTGTTTGATTTTTCGTTTATTTAAACCACTTTTAAGAAAATAGGACCTTTATCTTCAGCTCCTGTTTAATAGAATTGAATGTTTTTTTTACTTTGAAATTAAAATTTTAAATTTAACTATACATAATTTCGTTATACTCATCATAGCTACTTAATATTAAAATTTCAGAAACTTAGCACTTTTACTTTTGCTACTAAAGTACACGTCATCACTGTTATTTCATATTTTATTATATATATATATATATATATTTCCTTTATCATGATAAAAGCAACAGTATGTCACCCCCATAAGAGCATAATTATTGTGGCTTCCATTCTTCCAAGCAGAGGACATTTAAAGGGAAAATCGCTGTTCATCAAATTTGTTAAATAATTAATACATTTGATAACTATCAAAAAGAAAAATATTATTTATATTTTTGACATGCCTTCGAAATTAGTTCTCCTAAACTGGACGTTTAACGTTCTTATTAATACTCTTCATTGAACTAGCATCTCCAAGCTCATTGACATGGATGGTAGATCTTTGTAGTCCGTTATCATTCAGAATAGAGACGAAACTATAAATAAATAAATAAATAAAAGAAAGAGGCTATGTCAATAGCATAGGCGTTAGAATTGAATAACGTCTTAACTGGTTCAGCTTCTTCAAGATGGCCCAATGATTCTTACTTGAATACCTGATGGAAAAAAGAAAAAAGAAAGAGGTCTGGACACGTGTCATGGATTAACGACATTGAAGACGTAAAAAATCTTGGACATAGGCTGAAATAGTGATTAATCCAAGAATCCAATTGAGCACAGCCCAATTTAAGGAAAATAAAATAAAATAACATAATCTGACAGAGCCAGCACTGGCGGCCGTAGGAGCTGGTCAGGTGCTGGCTCTGCCCTTGGCTCGCTGAAGCAATTGTAATGCATTCCTTATTAAAGTTGTGTCCTCCATAATGAAAACAAATGGTTTAGTTCATATTTCTAATTTTCACAACGACGCCTGACAAGAGAGATACTGCTTTTTTATGCATAACAGGAGCCCTGAAATGGCATGCACCATTTCATCCTCAAATACCTTCTAATTCAAGTGAAGAATTAGTCAAGAACTACATGCCCCAGAATGTAAGGAAGAAAACCCTCTTGTGGGTGTCTTTATGATACAACAAAATTCCATCCATAATAAACGGAAACTGGAGTACTAGAAACCAACTTTTATGTACCCTGCTTCATTCTTTTAATTCTCTCCAGCGCACCTAGATGTTCACCATTCTCTTTACTTTTAGCAGCAGCTGAGCCATCAGCCTCGACTTCATTATCTGTCTCTTCTCTTTTCCGCACCAAGCCTCCAAATACTGCACTTGGGACATCTTTCTGTGCTATCTCAACCTTCTCATCATCTTCAGAATCACTTGCCTCTGGCAGCTCAATCTCCTCGCTATTTGCAATAACCTTCTCCTCACCATCATTTTGCACACCTGCACTCACAAATCCCAAATGCCTAGCAGTATCTTTGGTGGTAGCATTGTTGGCTGCAGGGACTAATTGCCTTTCTAGAGCTGCCATCTCATCATCAGCAACCCCAGCTTTCTTCAACACATCTTTTGCTTCCTCAAGGGTCTGCACCTGATCCTTTTGCATCAAATACTCTGGAAGGATAAAGTGTGTCTGGAAAGGGGAAGCAATATGTTAGTACCATCACTTGGAAAAAAGAAAAGAGGGATGCAGAGCAGCAAAAATTACAAACTAAATGGTGCCAATACAAGTCCCAAGTACTGGAATCACGCGGTTGCTTCTAATGGTTTCATCTTGAATCTATTTTACACAGTATACTTAGAAAGAAACATTTGCCAAGAATCCAGTAGAATAAGTAAATCAAGAAAACAATATCTACAATGTCGTAGGCAAATAAGCTGGCACAATGAGGTTCCATGATTTGACAAAACTTCAAATTATTTCACTAAATTTACCTGACTGTAGCTTGCAGAAACGCTCCTTTTCACGCGGAGCATTTCTCTGAAGGTGTCTTCATTTCCATGCTGCACCTCAAACTCATGCCATTTACTCCAGAAATCAGGGTCGGATCTAGGATCTGCAAATTGCGATGAATGTTTATATAATGCTCGAGCACGATCAATTTCTCCAAGGCTCTTCTCAAGTTCAGCGTACTTCAGACACATTGTCTTGACAACCTTGTCTGGCAGACCGGATTCAATTGCCTGTTCGTATATTTCTCTAGTCTTTGGAACACCAAAAATTTCAGCAGCCCGTGCAATGTAAATTTCATACATGCCCAATTTTTCATTGGGTGGGACAGCCTTTGTTGCTTGATTATATACACGCATAGCTCGTTTCGCCAGACCATAGTCTTCCTCTAACTTTGCATACTGGAGATATAGAGGTTTCACAGCATCTGCTGGGGCCTAGAAATAAATGTTAATTGTAAAACAGAGTCAAAACCAATTGCAAAGTATAACAGTCAAAAAGAAATTGTATATTGAAAATAATTATACTCGTTCTTCAACGGGTAGACTGAGAAGAAAGACAATTTCAAGTTCGTGCACATTATTTAATGTAGTCACAGAGGACACTATAACAGCACAATATACACCAATCAATATGGGTGTAGAGAAACTTGCATATGGCCTGCATTTGTATGGAACAACAGTAACAAAGGTCCCTAACTGATTTGGAGGTAAACATTGACAATTTAAACTGTATTCTCATAAAAAAACTAGCTGCCAGTGATTGGTTTTAAGCTTTATTAACTTATTAACAAAGAAATTGATCCCATGCGCTAACCTGCTCATCCAGAGGGTTAAGACTGAATCGTGGAGTTTAAAATAACAATGCTAACCTGGGCTAGTAGAGTCAAACAAGATCCTTGTCCAACAGAGGTCAATTTTTCACGAGTTTTTTATTCACTTTTGAATTAATCATGGCTATTGAAGGATATCCAATAAGCGGTCAAGTGTTGGTAAGAGAAATAAATAGAAAAGACCACTTAACAAAGTTTAGAATGAACTCCTAAACTTTAGCAACTTCTGAATATCTTTACTGAGCTGCTTATTCACAAGGTTTTTAGACTAAAATCCCGATTGTACTACAATAATATATTGTTTGTGCCTAACCACACAAGAATACCTACTAAGGCTTATATTACATCTTTGAACAATAGGCCATTTAATGTTTGGCATTTTCAAACAATGCATTTCTACTTTTCTTAATCGTTGTGCTCGTTCCAAGCCATCTCCTAATGGCCTTATTCAACTCAAGCTAATAAAGCTTTAATATGATTCATATACTTGACAACCTAAAATACAGCCCCTCTATGTTTCCCATTCTTTCCCTATTAAAACGAAAAATATGACCGTTATCTGATTAGCATCTAAAATTGCTTCAAGATATATAATTTACAAGGCATTTTACATTCACTTTGTTTAAAAACGCTAATGTTAGTCTCTAATTCCAATTCTCATGCCGTAAATTCAATTTCCATAAATACATGGTTAAAAATGCAATTAATTGAAATACGTATTTACATACATGGCGGCATGAGTATTATACATTTGAAAGAGTATCTATTTGATGTATTTCACATGTATTTCCAATTTATTACAAGTGGAGCAAGTGGAGGAAAATAATGTTGAAAAGTAAAAAATAGTGACTGCCTCAAGCAAGAAGCAGTTGTCGGTAAAATAATCATAACTTGAGCTGAAGACATTGGATCAAGGTGATTCAAGTTGATTTGGAAAGATAAGGCACGTTTCTACAACTTTCATGTTTTGGAAGAAATCAAATTCGTATCACGAGGCAGCCAAAATTACCGTGCAAAGTCCAGCTTGTTACCTGCCGGATACAGCTTTACCTGTGAAGCAGCACTTATTGTTTTTGTCATATCTGGAGTTATATAGATCCAATGAACCTGATATTTGAACCAATGGAAAGCTAACTCAAGTGGAAATAATTTATCTGTTGATCATAAGTCCAAATTCGCTGCACAATGTATCTGAAAATTGGCATCAATTTGCATGTTCCAACTGTCATGAAGCTGGACAGACACAAGTTGTATTGCCTACTTGAATTTTGGATGTTCCTTTGCCTATAAAAGGGGACCTTGGCCACGATTTTGAAGCATCAATCCTCTCCATCATATTCTAGTTTCCTTTATTTTCTTTGTAACATTTCACTATGTATTTCTAAACATTTAGCTAGAGCTAAGGGTGAAACTTTGATGAATGTTTAGTATTGTCTTTGATCTTTCATTTTGTTCTTCAATGTTCATCTTCTTACTTGGTTGAAGTTTATGTTCTACAAATGATTTTGGTTTGTTAAAGACTTTGATTTATTGTTGACAATTTTGGCACAATAAATGCTTAGATAATCTCTACATACCAACAACTTATTTTGACATATTCTCTCAAACAATTATCAAGATCTATCTTTTAGTATGTTTGTGGTTAATGTTTTATCTTCCATATGAGATCACTCCTTAGTTGATTTTCATATGAGTTAAATTAAAGATCAAGTGCAATTTCTACTCATTTATCCGAAGTGAATCCCCGATGCTCTAGTGTTTGTCTTCATCGTATTTTCACCAACCGTTCATTACTCATAGAATAGTTTATTTCCTTCCAATTCCCTGTGGTTCGACCTCGAACTTCCGAGATTTACTACTTGCGACAACCTGCACTTGGGTTTGCAACGTTAAAGTTGTAGCATTATCCATTACATTAAGCCATCGAGCCCATAACGGCTATATTTTTCATTATCATTTTTACAAAAATGGGAAACAAACGCCCCGACAATTTGAAATGACATAATGATGATAAACAATGCATACAATATTGTGAAGGTTTTTGAATTATATAATATGTAATTTAGTCTACATAACTACGTGATGAAAATTTCTTGAAATTGTTAGACGACACGAAACGAAATGAGGACCTCAAGAGGATGTAATGCATGGGTTAGAGCAGTTTGACAAAAGGGACAAGTGCTACACAGATTCTATGTGATCACGTAAGAAATATCAAGTTAAAAGCATGGTTACCAGTCCACACCAGCCATACTTTATGGTACTCGATGTGAGCTATTGAAGGACAAAATTTCCATAGAAAGCACTTAGTAGAAGTGGGAATGTTAATGTGCATTGTGGCTATACTTGAATAGGCCAATTAAGCTTAGAATTTAAGGTCGCTAGGGCATGTCTTACGTAGACAAAAATAAATTCTGATGCAGAAGATCAACGTATTCCAGTAAAAACAAGTCGTAATAGAGAGAGGTAGCTAATGTAGTAGAATAATTTGATATCTTTTAACCATTCAGTGATAGAAAATTGAAAAAAGGATTCATGTCGACAAACCAAGTTAAGAACATATAAGGCTTTGTTTTTATTGTTAAAAGGCAAAGAAAATTAAAAAATACTAATAATAACATAATATAGGATGAATGTCATAATAACTTTTGCAAATATAGATACGAGAATGCATTCAAGATTAAAATTAAAATTCTAGATTTATTTCATTTATGATGGAAAAAACACTAAAAAAGGTGAGATGCTGATTCATAGGACTAATGTTCTTACTCAACACATAATGAATAAATTTTCAAACTAACGAAACAATCACCAAGATCGAACTAGGTTTCTATCTCCTTTTATTCCTTTACTTATGCAATTGCGAGAAGAGAATGAATAACTAATTCCCACAGATATAGAATGGTATTGAATCCAAAGCAATAGATAAAGATGTGCATACCATCTCAACAGCATGCTCAAATAACTCTCGAGCCCGCTCTAATTTTGACTTCCCATATCTTTTAACAAACTTTGAAAGGTACCAGATTACATTCCTCAATTTAACCGCCACCAATTTTCTTATTATTTAATACAATTCCAATCAAGTGTTACATATTTACCAAGCAACTAGCACCAAAAGCAGCGTGCCATACAGAGAAAACATCATGTGAGAAGAAAGGAGAAAAGTTACCTCTGCGTTTGACCTCAACGGATGGCTCTGCAGTAGCACGCCTCATCAGCTCCAGAGCACCCTTGAAATTCTTATGCCTTAGCTCCATCTCAGCCCATTCACACCAAACACTTGCCAGATGGTCTACAGCCTTATAATTGACCTGCACTGCTTTGTCAAATATTACCCGGGCATTTGCAACATCTCTGTGACTTTCATACAGCTTTGCAAATGCAACCCACAAAGTATGAGACTTCCCCACCGCCTTCATTGGGTCCACTGTTCTCACTGCTTCTGTGTAGGTCAATATCTGCTTCGTGGGATTTCCCTCAAAAAGCTTAACTCGCCTATGCCACTGCTCCACATTGTGTGGATTCTGCCTCAAAAGCACGCTGTTGGCCAACTCAGGCCTTCTATCCATTAAGTATTCCAACTTCGCCAACCTCAAATCCACATCATTCTCATCCTTCAACCAGAAGTTCTTGATCCTCTTTTCCAACTTCGCTATATTCAACCTATCATCATCCTCACTCTCATCCTCCTCTTCTGCCTCGTCATCGTTCTCAACATCGCTATCACTCATCATATCCATTTTAACGGACAACATACTCTCCTCAAACTGCGAGTAAGAGTCAAAAATAACGCTAAAATCCCTTACTGTCACCACAGTTGTCATCCCTTCCTCAAAAATATCTCGCGCCTTCTCCATCAAACCCCGCCTTATATAATAATCTGCCAAGGACGTCCAGAGCCTCCCTACCTCATCAGTGAACTTCCTAATCCCTCCCCTAATTATTGCATCCACATTCAACCCATGTATCTCCTTTGCGTGCTGTGTCAACAAGTCGCACAACTCCAACCACAAACTATGCTTCGTCTTGCCTTTTATTGAATAAAACTGATCATCATTCAAAACACCTGCCAACCTCTCCGCAGCCTCCTGCCACAACTCTGAAATAACCAAAAACTCAATAAAGTCCTCGATATGGCTGGGATCATATTTCAAATATCTCCTATAAACTCTCAACGACGTCTCTATGGGTACTCCCTTCTGTGACACAAAAATCAAGTAATGTTCCCAAATCCGATCGTGCTGAGTAACCGGAAGCGCACATAGAGCCCGATCAAAAGCTCTCCGCGCTTTCGTAATCAATTTCTGCTGGGTCAAGGACTGCAAGTACATGATCCAAATGCGAGGCATCTTGTGCATTGTAACCAAGGCACGCTCAAAAGTGTTATTAAGAGCTTGGTATTGCGAATGAGTGATGGGCAGATTTCGTACAATCTCAAGGCGTTCCCGGAGATACGCGTGCCACAGCTTGTAGCTGCCCGGTAGTGCTTTCACTGCCCTTTCATAAATAATGGACCTCTTTTTGAACGGAGATTCGGCGCGAGCAATTAAATAACGCCACCATAGCTTCAGGCTGAAGGGATTGCGGAGTAGCTCTTCCTCGTAAAGTAGGTCGTCTTGACTTGGATAAAGTTCCTGTGAGATTGACATGGCAGCGGAGAGAATAAGAACTTACGGAGATGGATAAGTTATAGCGTTACGATTGCGGAAAAATCTAGATTTGACATGGTGAAATGGTGGAGAGCTCGAAAGCGCGGGTGAATCTGGTAAACCCTAACCCTGACATTCAATTTTTGGGAAATATTATTTTGTTTATCGCAAAATAGAAATCCCCCAAAAAATAATGATGTCTAAAAAAAAAAAAAATTACGCCTGAAATTGGCTTGAAGTCGTGTTCTTTGAATCAACGCGAACGTTTCTGATGTAAGACGCTACTTTGATTTATTAAGTGGTTATTTTGCAAATAATTTAGAGTGATTAGTCCCTCTAAATTTAATGCATTGATTAGTCCCTCTAAATTTTGCAAATAATTTAGAGTGATTAGTCCCTCTTTGAATCAATATGAACGTGAATTCTATTTCAAATAAAAAATTTTCAGACGTCTTTTAAATTCTACAAAAATCTATAAAAATTTTAAAAATGAAATCCCATAAAAGTTTAAGAAAAACTTCCACTAATTTCATAAAAATCTATAAAAGATCCACAAAATCCTCAAAAGTTATCACCTAAAAAAAGTTCATCAAAGTTTTTAAAAGTCTCAATTGAATACACTCCCCTTAATTTACGTTAATTTAATTCTTATATTTATTTTTAATTACACATTCACGAAATAAAATATTTTACGTGTAAATTTAAAATTTTTTCGCCCCTTCTAACCACACATTTTTCAAAAAATACTAACCAAAACTATGTATTTTTAGCCCCCAGCTTGGACTACATTTTAATTTAATGCATTTTTCTTTTATTTTTTTTTCAACCATGCATTTTTTAATAAAATAATATTACACGTAAACATAAAATTTTTCCTTATTTTTTAACTACACATTCTTTAAAAAATTATTATTTCAAAATACATATTTCCTAAAACTTCGTTAAAAATGGAGCTCAAACAAGGGCTGAAATAGATTTTTCATCAGTGCGAGGACTAAATTGAACTACATACATAAGTTCAATGACTAATTTATATAGATAATTTTATTTACTTTTTGAAATAGCTGTCAATATTCTTGATTAAAATGGTCCCGCTAACTACTATACCGACCATAATTGATAGAACTTTGCCATAAAGAACTTTTAACTGGTAACATTGAGAATTGATTCGAAGACCTATTTAATTAGGAAATTTGGCGCAAATAGTCCTTAATTTTTGTCTCCAATGTACCCATGGTTTTTATCTTTCATTTCTTAGTGCTCATTTGGACTAAACTATAATGAAATAATAATGAGTTCTATAAAATATATAGATAATAAATAAATAGTAATTGTGATCATGAAGAGAACTTATAGTTGTGATAGTAACTTGATAACGAAACCACAAATAATTTGATTTACCATAAGAGAAAAAAATTATATCATTGCATCTCAAAGTAAAGTTCAAGCACAACACGCTTTAGACCTACAAATGTCGATTAATTTGAGCGTCACATGGTGAGGTGAGGCGAGATTTATAATCGAAATTAAGCTCCTTATAGTCGTGCGTATCCATGAATACCTCACACCTGAACCTAAACGCATTTTGAGATTTTTTCTATAAGAATCGTTGATAGGCAAAGGTCAATTTAGCCCTTGTTTGACCCACTTTAAAGTTTTAATACATTTTTTTCTCTCTTATTTTCAACTATACATTATCTCATAAAATAATATTACACGTAAATCAAAAAAGTTTCTTTTTTTTTTTAACCACACATTCTTCCAAAAATTATTATTTCAAAATACATTTTACCCAAAATGTTCATTATAGTGGGGGGCAAACAAGGGCTTAAAGCATTCAATAATAGTTTAAAGATGGGTTCAATAGAAATTTGATCGAAATTTTTTTGGATTTAATGTAAATTTGAAATGAAAAGGAGGCAACTAGATTAGTTTAGTTAGTAGGTAATTGGCTGGTGATCGGATGTAGTTAAGGTTTATAAAGGGTCTCAATAAAGTAGATGGGATTGTTAGATTAGTTTAATGTAGGGAAAAAAGGATTTAGGAATAGCGATTTTTAGGAAAATATGTGATTAAAAAAATAAGATTTTTTTTTTTATTTACGTGTAATATTAGTTTTATGGAAGAATGTGTGATCGAAAATCAATTTTGAAAAAAATGAAGACCAAACATAAGCTAAATTGCTCTGTCGAGTACCTTTGTAGGAAAAAATTGTCCTTTTAGATTAAAAAATAAATAAAATAGAAATAATTCATTGAGCCCCTGTTTGACAACCGCACCTTTCAAGTTTTGAATAATGATTTTAAGGATAATGTATGATTTTTCTTTTGTTTTTTGTTTTTCTGAATTTTTCATTTTATCTTTAATATGAGTAATCATATTAACGCCACATTCTTATTGCTTAAATGTATATGATCTTTACTTATTGTCATGTCTATTTCTCAATTTTCCCCCTTTCATTATAACCTTTAACATTATATTAATTAACCTATTTTGTCGTTATCTATGATTTTGTCCAAAAATTCTTCTAGTGCCTTTAAATCGGGGCAAATATTAATTCATACATTCGTATTTGTTGATTTTTTTCTTATTAAAAAGTACGATGGGCAAATAATGTTTAGTCCCTATTGATCCCCATTTTTGGGGAAAACGTATTGGGGTATAATGATTTTTCAGAGAATGTGTGGTTAAAAAATAATATAAATTTTTTGAAATGTGTATATTATTATTTTATAGAAGAACGTGTAGTTGAAATGAGAATTGAAAAAATGCATTAATGAAAAATAGGGTTCAAATTAATACCTCTGTACATACTTTTTGTACATAAATTGTAATCGGGAACAATATATACTAATTAATGAAAGTTTAGATTATATGTGATGAAAAAATGTAAGAAATATAATTATAATAATAAGTAAATTTTAAAGATTTTTAATGCGTGCGTAATTTTATTTTATTTTTTGAAATGATGAAGTCAACTTAAAAAATAAAAACCAAAAAGGAGGAATTTTTGTTGTCAATATCCAGTGAGCCCTAGCCAACCTTTTAATACGAGTAATGTAATTCGTAGTCATTCACTATATCAGTTGTCCTACAGGACTTACACATTACATGTGATTCTTTGATACAGTTACCTTATTAATCCATCGAATAATCACATATAATGTGTGTTGCTATATTTAATTGGTAGTGTATGGAATGGAATTGGGTTCTCATATACCGTATATGTGATTTAGACATCGGATTCACGCTTACCGTATTTGACAATTGCTTACTGTATTTGGCAGTTCAATTCACGCAGCTTATCGTATATACCAGGCAACTCACCGTATTTGGCAGCTTACCGTATTTGCATCTTACCGTATATGTTGTTTACTGTATTTGCATAAAACTCATCGTATTTGCACAAGATTTGCATAAAGTGTTTTTATTCATACACTAACTAAAATAACACGAATTTTTTTCACTTACAAATAGAAATACCGTATATGTAAAATCTATTTCTAACACATATAACGAATTAAAAAAAAACGCGTATTTTTTTTTTTTAAGAAATCTATTGCTAACATAAATTTAACAAATAATATATGAGATGTGTAAATCGTTAAATAAATAAATCTGCAAGAATAAAATGTAAAACTAAATAAATAGCAGATAAATTTTCAACCCGAGGCCCGTGCGAACACAATTTCCTTAAGACAAATTCTCTCCCTCACTGTGGTGCTAAAGATTTAGTTTGAGCGCCTGTCTTCCAGAATACAACGGTAACCAACAGAATCCGAGCACCGCGGTTCTACTCCGGTGAATTAGGCGAGTGTTCGAACAATATCACCTTACTGGAATTGACACAGGAGGATACGGAAGGAAAACAGAAAACAGAACTGTTGCGGACGAAAATTTCAATGCATGAACTGCTGGAAATTGAGTGAAATTATATAGGCTGAATCTGACCATTAGTTTCTGCATTAAGCATTGCAGTTTTTGGAGTTACACTTCGGTTTCGACCATTTGAGTTTTAGGAGTTTCAGACACTCAAAAGTCATTTGAAAAAAAAAAAAAAAAAATTTGCAAAACGTGGACAGTCCAAACTGGCCAATTTTTGCTCCGTTCAGTCCGACATTCGTGTGCGCAGGTCGCGCCCGCACCCAAGTTCAAGGTCCGAAGGTTATTTCTGTCCATGATTTGCACCCCCTGCGCGCGCACGTGGAGAGAGCCTCTATGCTACCCATGATCACACAATTCTAATGCATAGCCATATATAAAGTGGTTTTGGTTTCCATGTCTTTCTTATGTGGGACAAAGGTAACTATAGTTTTCCCACCAACATAGACCATTTCCAATGGTCCACTTTAAACTCCAATTTCTCATTCACCCGAACTTCATTTTTGGCAAATACGATGTTCTCGCGGAGGAAAACATTTATCAACTTTGATATTTCAAATTGGACCAATGGGTCCCACCGAAAATTGTGTCAAAAGTGAGCCGTTCACTCATTTTTTTCCAACAATCCCCCACATGAATGAAAATTGGGAGAGATACGAAACGTGAGACATAAGACTTGGTGATAAAGTTCAACGGTTGAAGCCTGCATAGGATAGGTAGGTGTTACCCATTGAACATTCTCTTGTGAAAGCATATTTACTTTACTGGCTGACCAGTAGACGCGATGTCTTTGAATTGTTCTGCCGTTTCTGTAAACGATGATATACTTCACACAAGATTCTTCCTAACACCCTTCAGTTCTCATTATTATATTCATTTTGGTCATGAACATAAGTCTGGTTTTGCGAGAGTTTCTAAGAATTGAGCCCCACACAATTCTCTTAGAAGCAGCCCCACTTCTTTCTCACATATGTGATTTCTTATTACAAGTAACCCGCATTACTTGGTTCGATTTTCGATGCGTAAGAATCATTAAAAGCCTATTGCTTAACCTTTATCCTTACGAGCATCATTGTTATATCATAGGAATGGAAAGGAGGTGATACCCCTACAGTGATTTTATCAAGTCTTCACAGTTAGGTTGTCCCTTTAAACCTAGATCTTGGGATCTCAAGTCAACTAGGTTCTGTTTCCTTTGTAATGACGGGCTTGAGTCTCATTCCTTTCAATGATTTCTCAACTAACTCTCTATTTAACCTTTTGGTTAGCGGATCCACAATATTATCCTTTGACCTAACATAGTAAATTGTGATCACTTCAGTTGAGAGTAGTTGTCTAATGATATTGTGTCTACGACATATATGTCTAGACTTAGCATTGTATATGTTACTCTGTGCCCTTCTTATTGCTGATTGACTGTCACAATAAATGCAAATTGCAGGCACATGTTTGGACTATCTTGGAATATCCTTTAAGAAGTTGTGCAATCATTCGACTTCTTCACCACATTTATCTAGGGCTATAAACTCAGATTCCATCGTAGATCTGGTTATAACCGTTTGCATAGAGGATTTCCACGAGATGGCAGCACCTCCTAAAGTGAACACATATCCATTGGTGGACTTTGAGTCTTTTATATTAGATATCCAATTAGCATCACTGTACCCTTCAATGACCGCTGGATGTCTGGTGTAGTGTATTCCATAGTCACGAATATATCTTAAGTACCTCAGTACTCTTACTATACCTTTCCAGTGATCATTTCCTGGATTACTCGTATATCTACTTAATTTACTGACTGTGTAGGCTATGTCTGGTCTTGTACAACTCATTAAGTACATTAGACTTACAATAACCCTCGAGTATTCTACTTGAAAGACACTTTCACCCTTGTTTTTGGATAGATGTTGACTTGTATCTATCAGTGTTCTGGCCAAGCCATTGTCATATTTACCGAACTTTTCCAAAATTTTGTTCACATAATGTGACTGGCTTAGAACAAGGCCATAAGATGTTCTTGAGATTTTGACTCTAAGTATAACATCAACTAAACCTATGTTTTTCATATCAAATCTCGAATTTAATATATTTTAAGTGGATTCAATAATCTTATTGTTTTTACCAACAATAAGTATGTCGTTGACATAAAAACATAAAATGACATAGCCATCTTTAGTGTCTTTAACGTAAACACATTTATTAATTTTAAATCCACTCTCTATCATGACATTGTCAAATTTTTCATGCCATTGTTTGGGTGTTTGTTTCAAGCCATATAGTTACTTCACCAGTTTATAGACTTTTTTTCCTGTCCTGGTGACGAAAACCTCTCGAGTTATTCCATGTAAATTTCTTCTTCTAAATCTCCATTTAGAAAATCAGTTTTAACATCCGTTTGATGTACTTCTAGATTTCGCAAAGCAGCAATCGCAAGTATCACTCTAATAGATATTATTCTCGTCACTGGAGAATACGTATCAAAGTAATTAATGCCTTTCCTTTGTTTGTAACATTTTATTACTAATCTGGCCTTGTACTTTTTGATAGTTCCATCTGCTTTAATTTTCCTTTTGAAAATCCATTTGTAGCCTAGTGGTTTGCATCCAGGAGGAAGATCCACTAGCTCTCATGTATGATTTTGCAATATGAAATCTATTTCACCTTTAATAACATCTTTCCATTGAGATCCTTTCGAGGAATTCACAGCTTCTTGATAACTTTCAGGTTCGCTTTCTAACATATATGTCAGAAAGTCAGGACCATAAGACTTTTCTGTCCTTTCCCGTTTGCTGCGTCTAACCTCAGTCTCCTCTTTTAATTCTTCGTCTTGACTATTTTCAGTCATTGTCTCATATGTTCGTTTAGAGGACCTGACTTCCTCTTTGGACTTGTATGAAAATACTTCTTCAAAGAATGAAGTATTCCTCAATTTCATTATCGTGTTTTTGTGTATGTCTGAAATTTTTGAATCATACACAAAAAATCGATAAGCACTGCTATTACCTGCATAGCCAATGAAGACGCAGTCTATAGTTTTTAGGCCTATCCTTACCTTCTTTGGTGTTGGAACAACCACTTTTGCAAGACACCCCCACACTCGCAAGTGTTTATAGGTAGACTTTCTTCCTTTCCATAACTCATAAGGGGTCTTTTCCGATTTCTTTCGAGGCACCTTATTTAAAAGGTAATTTGCTGATAACACAGCTTCCCCCACATGCTCTGAGGTAATCCAGAACTTATTAGCATTGCATTCATCATTTCTTTTAAGGTACGATTTTTTCGTTCAGCTACACCGTTTTGTTGCAGTGAAAAAGGTGCGATGGTTTCATATATGATTTCATGTTGTATACAGAAATCGACAAACGGTGCTCCATACTCACCACCTCGATCACTTCGTAGTACCTTAATTTTCTTATTAAGTTGAGTTTCAACTTCATTCTTATAAACAACAAATTCTTCTATAGCTTCATCCTTACTTTTAAGCAGATACACATAGCAGTATTTTGTGCCATCGTCGACAAAAGTAATAAAATACTTAGTGCCACCTCTTGTTTGTACAAATCTTAAGTCACAAACATCAATGTGAATTAAATCAAGTGGTTCTGTGTTCCGTTTAACTGACTTAAAGGATGACCTTGTCAATTTTGTCTCAACACAAGTTTCACACCTATGTTCGGAATCATTATGGAACTCGGGTATGGAATTCGAGTTAACTAGTCTACGTAAAATATCATAGTTAACATGTCCTAATCTACCATGCCACAAATTGGAAGACTCAAGCAAATAAGTAGAAGAATTTGCTTTATTCATTTTTGGTTTCACAACCATTACATTCAGCTTAAACGTACCGTCGGAAACATAACATTTTCTGACAAACATTCCACTTTTTGATAGAGCGACTTTGTCTGACTCAAATACAATGCGAAAATCATGCTTATTTAAAAGCGACCCGGACACTAAATTCTTACGAATTTTCGGCACATATAGCACATTGTTGAGAGTCAGCTCATTTCCCGAGGTTATCTTTAGAACCACCTTTCCTTAACCCTTGATTTCAGAGGTTGCTGAATTTCCCATGAACAGCTTCTCCCCGTTCTCAATTGCTTCGAACGTAGTAAACAACTCTTTTTCAGAGCACACATGCCTTGTAGCACCGGTGTCAATCCACCACTCCTTAGAGTTTGAACCCACCATGTTCACTTCAAAAATGACGGCTGCGAGATTCATTTATAATACATCTTGTGCCATGTAGTCAACCACATTTGCTTCTTTCGTCTTCTTCTTTGGCATTCTACAATCCGAAAGCTTGTGACCCACTTTGTCACAATTGAATTATTTTCCTTGAAATTTCTTCTTAGAAATTCCATCTTTCGGTTCGTGCTTGGTCTTTTTTCCATTGGATGGCTCAAACTTGTTTTTGTAAGTCTTACTGTTTTAACCATGCTCCACAATATTGGCTTTAACCACACTAGGATTGAACCATTTATTTTCTGAACTTTTGTTGTCTTCTTCAATTCGAAATCTAGCAATAAGTTCTTCAATGTTCATTTCCTTTCGTTTGTGATTTAAATAGTTTTTGAAATCTTTCCATGCAGGGGGCAATTTTTCAATAATTGCTGCTACTTGAAAGGTTTCACTCAACACCATCTCTTCGACATGAATTTCTTGAAGAATCACTTGGAGTTCTTGCATTTGACTGATAACAGTTTTTGAGTCTACCATCTTATAGTCTAGGAATCTGCCGACTATAAACTTTTTAGCCCCAGCATCCTCAGTTTTGTATTTTCTGTCCAAAAACTCCCACAACTCCTCAGCAGTTTTCATCGTGCTATTCACATTGTATAGCGTGTCTGCTAAACTATTCATAATGTAGTTTCGGTATAAAAGTCCGAATGCTTCCAAGCATCAAGTGCATTGACTACTTGAATATATCCTTCTCCTTCATTGAGTACAGGAGCAATCTCAGTCAAGAATCTCGCAAGATTCAAGGTGGTTAGGTAAAACAACATTTTCTGCTGCCACATCTTGAAATTCAAGCCATTAAATTTCTCCGATTTCTCTGCATGATTAACCGGAACAGTAACCATTTGGCCAGTTGTTGGAGCCACAGTTTGACTCACAACACGACTAGGCAGGTTAGCCACAGTAGAGCTTGGCTCTTGAGCCATAGTAGAGCCCACAACTTGATTTCCAGCAGGAACAGTTTGGGTCACATCTATGTTGGTTGGTTTGGCAGCCATTTCTGAAAATGAAACAATTATTAGTTTTCAATAAACAAATAAACTTGTTTACTACCAATACATATTAAGAATTTGTCTTAAGTTTGTTGTTATATTTAATCGGTAGTGTATGGAGTGGAATCGGGTTCTCATATACCGCGTATATGTGATTTAGACACCGAATTTACGCTTACCGTATTTGACAATTGCTTACCGTATTTGACAGTTCAATTCATGCAGCTTACCGTATATACCAGACAGCTTACCGTATTTGCAGAAAGTTCACCGTATTTGCACAAAATTTGCATAAAGTGTTTTTATTCATACACTAACTAAAATAACACAAGTTTTTTTCCACTTACAAATAGAAATACCGTATATGTGAAATTTATTTTTAACACATATAACGAATTGAAAAAAAAAAGGTTTATTTTTTTCTTTTAGAAATCTATTTCTAACATAAATTTAACAAACAATATATGAGACGTGTAAATCACTAAATAAATAAATTTGTAAGAATAAAATGCAAACTAAATAAATAGCAGATAAATTTTCAACCCGAGGCCTGTGCGAACACAGTTTCCTTAAGACAAATTCGCCCCCTCACCGTAGTGCTAGAGGTTTAGTTCGAGCGTCTGTCTCCCATGATACAACGGTAACCAGCAGAATCCGAGCACCGCGGTTCTACTCCGGCGAACTGGGCGAGTGTTCGAACAATATCACCTTATTGGAATGGACACATGAAAACAAAAAACAAAACTGTTGCGGATGAAAATTTCAGTGTATGAACTGCTGGAAATTGAGTGAAATTATATAGGCTGAATCTGACCATTAGTTTCTGCATTAAGCATTGCAGTTTTTGGAGTTACACTTTGATTTCGACCATTGGAGTTTTAGGAGTTTCAGATACTCAAAAGTCATTTGAAAAAACCACAAAAAAATTGCAAAACGCGGATAGTCCAAACTGGTCAGTTTTTGCTCCGTTCGGTTCGACATTTGTGTGCGTAGGTCGCGCCCGCACCCAAATTCAAGGTTCGAAGGCTATTTCTGTCCGTAATTTGCACCTCCCTGCGCACGCACGTGGAAAGAGTCTCTATACTACACATGATCACACCATTCCAATGCATAACCATATATAAAGTGGTTTTGATATTCACGTCTTTCCTATGTGGGACAAAGTTAATTATAGTTTTCCCACCAACATAGACCATTTCCAATGGTCCACTTTAAATTTCAATTTCTCATTCACCCGAACTTCATTTTTGACAAATAAATACATGATTTAGATGTTCTCGTAAGGAGAACACATATCAACTTTGATATTCCAAATTGGATCAATGGATCCCACCGAAAATTGTGTCAAAAGTGAGCCGCTCACTCATTTTGTTTCCAAAAATGTGCATATCACGTAAGGAGATCTCGTAGTGAACTACTGTAAATTACATTATTTTCAATTAATAATATTAAAATGACAATTTTGCCTCTTAATTTTATGTGTGTAGTTCAAATGGGCGAAGTAATGAAGGAATGCAGTTAAATTTCTATAGGTCGAAGACGTGATTGTTGAAAAAGGGGTGGGGTGACAAAAGTGCAAATAACCTCAAAGAGTGAGGACATTATCTACATTTTACCTTATTAATAGTTGTAAGATTAAGATTGACTTTCGAGACAATCAACATGAATGGCTTGCGGCAAACAACTATTTAAATAAAATTAAAGAACTATGGCCCGTTTGGTATGACTTTCAAAAAGTTTTATTAATTTAATGAAAATGTTTCTTCTAGTTAAAGGTTTTTAGAGGAAATTAGGCCAATGTAGCATTCTCTAAAGGCACTTACGAAATAGAAAACTCTTTTAAAAATTAGTTTTCAAATAAAATTAAGTTCCCTTCAAGAGCTCTTGAAAGCAAAAGTAAAAATAAAAATCACTTTGAACAAGTCCTTGGTGCAAAAGAACCAAAATAAGGATGGCGATTGGATAGGTAAGGGACGGTTCAACCAATCCTACGTCATCTCATTGGGTATTTTTGTCACTTTACTCCATCATCGTACCCGGTTAAAGCAAATTGAAGTGAGATCGTGATTGGTCCCTGCCTCATTTATAGCCCACTTTACTTTTTTTTTATCTATTTTATTTTTTGCTTTAATTTTTTTTATGTCTTTAGTTAATATTATTACAATTTTTCTTCTTCAATTTATTAAGAACAATTCACGTTCTCTTTAGAAATTATGATAAATCTTTTATTTTTATTCGATAAAAAACTTAAATTTGAAATTAACTTTAAACAAGACAGGTAATGAGTGCAGAACCATGTTTCTAGTACTTGGCCCGTATCCGCTTCGAGCCAATGATCCCTACCGCGTTTACTAGGTTAGGCGGGTAATTTCCACCCCATTCTAGATTGGGGCCCTTCGGATATTGGTGTAAATGGATTCTTTTGTCATCGGTAAATTTCATACAATACTGCTTGTCATGATTCATATAATCCAAAATCGAGTTTCGTTTCAACTTTAGTACTAATAATCGAACAGTTTGTTTAAAATTTATAGAGGTTGGTGCATTAAGAGGATATTTGACACCTATTTTTATGAAAAAATGAATTATTAGATTGATGGAGAGCGTGTCAATCAAAAATAAAGAAAAGTTTTTGATTTACGTATAATATTATTTTATAAAGAATGTGTGATTGAAAAGAAGAGAGAAAAAATGCATCTTGAAAAAAATGAGAATCAAACGGAGCCTAAGTAGGCTTCATTCTAAAAAACCATTTTTTTCTTTTATCTTTTCAACCACATATTTTTCACTGTGGCTTTGTTTGTCTACAATTTTTTCACATTCTAACAAGTTATTTTTTCTATAGTACTAATTTTTAACTACACATTCTTCATTAAAATAAATTATACATAAATAAAAAAATTTTCTTTCTTTTTTAATGATACGTTTTAATATCAATCACTATTCCATAATACGTTACACACAACTAATGAGACACAAAGAACCACTATATTTCAAAATATATTTTCCAAAATATATTTTCTCCAAAATTTGATTTCAACAGAGTTGCTAAATTACTCCAAATGAGGCAAACCCCGGTTAATTGTTCTAATGGTCAGTAACTTAAGTTCATGTCTTTAATTAGTTACTGAAATTTAAAATGTCGAGTTTTAGTTAGTGAACTTAGGCCATTTTTTCGATTGTTCACTAAATTTAGGTCCATATTTTAAATTGTTCACTAAAATTTTAAAATGTCGAGTTTTAAATACTGAACTTTGAAATATGTCGTATGTTACTCACTAACATAACTAGAGGTGTCAATGGGTCGAGCCGAGCTGGATCGGCTCATGAAAGCACGAGCTCGGCTCATCCAAAAATGGGCGAGCTCTGCTCGAGAGTAGACGTCGTTTTTTTTTTTTGAAATAAATAGGTAAATTGGAAAATAAAAAAGTAATTTTAATTTTTAAATCATGAATTATATATAAAAAACTAGGTAAAAAATTTAAACCCTCCTCCTTTATCCGAGTTTGGGATCGGCTACTTAAATTTAGAGTAGGCTAAATTAAAAATTGTGTTGTTTGTTTGTAGATATATAGTAGTAATAGTACCAAGTACTAATAAAAATTTAACTAAATTGGTGGAAATTTTTTTTCCTTTTTTTTTTAACTAAAAGAGATAGAAAAAATAAAAATGAAATCTTTATTTTTTTTAAATAGATAAAGTATAAACCCTCCTCCTTTATCCGGATTTGGGACCGGCTACTTAAATTTTCAGTATGCGGAGTTAAAAATTGTACACGAACAATTTTTTGGAGCGTGTACAATTTTTTAAAGAAAATTAAAAGTAACGATAATAAAATAAAAGTTTCATTAATATAATTAAATCAAATATCACTTACTTGACGACATACAATTTCGGCATATTTATCTTGTAGTCGAAAATGAGCGTCCTGCCAATCCTTAACGCACATTAATGCTTCTAAAATATCTTCTTTTAATTGGCTTCTGACCTCACTCAAAACTCTTTTACCTGCACTAAAAGCAGACTCCGAAGCAACAGTACTAACCGGAAGTGTCAGCAGATCTCTTGCAATCGCAGATATAACTGGCCAACGTCGTTCATACCTTCTTCAGAATTCAATTATTTCGTCTGAACTTTTTTTAATTGTTTTATTTGTTAGCATATTCTGATTGAAATAATCAATTAATTCAGCAGGCAATGCATTACGGCTTGAGCCCGTAGATGTTTGATGAGAATGAGATACAGATGGTGACGACATTGTCGACATGACAGTGGCAGTAGATGGACAAATTGCAGATGAATCATATCAATACGAATTAATGCCTTGAAATAAATTAAATATTTCCGCATCCTCTTCTTTAATTTTAGCGGAAGGAGCAGGTGCAGATGGTACCCGACTAATATTGGTACCCATTCGGTTCGCATATAATTCATACATTTTACATAATGTTTGCTCTAAATTTCTATATGTGATAGGTGTATCAAATGTTAAGGCGTTTGAAATTTAATCAATTATATATTTAGCTCTTGATAAATTATATCAGGAGTCCATCACGCACGTTAAAGGAAATAACATAGGCAAGTCTTCCCAATATTTTCTAAATTTTAATTCCATAGCAATTATAATTTTACTAAAATCAGGGTCATTTTTGTATTTATGAAATGTTCTTACAATTATATGAAGACATTCAAGCACCATACAACTGGTGGGATAGTAAACGCCCGATAAAATCTTAGTGGTTTCATAAAAAGATGTCAAAAATCTTTTAATTTTCAAAACTATTTGTCAATCACGTTCAGTCAACATACCCTCGTCATTACTTCTAACATGTCTATTGTTATAAAAGTCAATTATTAAATGTTCAAAACTTTCATATGACTTTAATAACAAGTAAGTAGAGTTTCACCTATGATCTATGTCGCTATCAAATGTTTTAGCATTTTGCACTCCTATTTCGGCACAATACTCCTCAAATACTTGTTTTCTACTTGGGGAGATTGTGATATATATATTAGTGCGTTCATAATATTTTGAAGTTCATCCTTTATATGTTTTAAACCATTTTGGACAATTAAATTCAAAATATGACATACACAACGAATATGAAACAAATACCCACCAAAATCAGGTTGCAGTGCCCTATGCAATTTATCGACAACTTCTTTATTAACACTAGCATTATCGAAAGTAAATGAACGAATTTTACCTTCGCAATGATATTCTCTAACAATACTAATAATAGCATTAAATATATTATTAGCGTTGTGAGGAAACTCAATAATTCTAAAAATAATAATTTTTTTATGCATGCACCAAAGTGGGTTTCTATAATATACAGTTGCAGTTATATATGCTCTTTTATTAATCCATTCACATATATCCAAAGTTAAAGATATGACACCCCCATATTTTTGCAAATTCATAATTAATTGTTGTTTTGTTTCAGTAAAATATTGTATTGTATCGGAACGAAGAGTATTTCGACTTACCCTAACGTACCTTGGCTGCAGATATTCTTTCATATACGAGACGTAGTGTTGGTTGTCAATTAATGCTAAAGGCAATTGAGCACCAGCAACAAGTTTCACCATTCCGGTTCGAGCTCTCCTCTCCGAATACACCCATGTGGATAGGGGTGCAGCAGAACCATCGGCGTCTGGACTGCCAAATTGCAATTGTGTTTAACAGCCTGGAATAAGTTCGTGTTTGGCCGCACATACTTTGTAATGACGGTTGAGATGGGTGGTACCAATTCCTCTTTGTCATGCCAATCTTTGTTGGCAGTATTTACATACTACTTTGGATTCTAGGACTCCATTGACAATTTTTCCTGTTGAAATCAACTTAAAGTGATCCCAACATTTTGCTTTTTTTTCCCCTTTCGTTTTCCCCTCGTATCGGGAATGTTTAATTCAGCCTCTTCTTCCTGATCGTGTTCAGCTTCGGGAACGTAACATCATCCAAATTAATTGGATAATTTGGATTGCCGCTTACATGATGATGAAGATCCAAATCTGGAATATCTTCAGATAGGAGTACGTCATTTAGACCTTCAAATTGATTCCGAAATTGACTTTGCGGTGTCATAGGCGATTCGTTTCCTCCCACACCGAACAAGTTTTCGACAAATGTGCATGAATCCATTTGTTTAACTGTAATAATTGTATAAATGTAGTGAGAAATGAAAATTGGATGAAATTTCAATAAATATAGTGAGAACAGAGAAATGAGAATTGAATATTGTATAAATTGTATATAAAAATTGCACAACTATTAACACAACAAAAGAGAGTTGAAAGAAAGAGAATTAAGAGTTGAGAGTAAATTGTAAAAAAAATAGTAGCTAAATGCAACTATTTATAGAAGGAGAAGAAAAAAAGTTAAAGGATCGAAACGGTCATTGAAAAAATTCAGTGACCGTTAACGATCATAATTTTATTTAAAAAAATAAAAAAATTCAGGGATCGAAATGGTTACGGTCACTTTTTAACACGAGCCCACGAGTTGGGCTCGTTTTCAACGAGCCACGAGCTGAAAAACGAGCCGTTTTCGAGCTCGGCTCGCCCACTGAATCGGGCAGCTCGACTCGCGCTCGTGTTTTTACGAGCCCGAGCCGCCTGCGAGCTCCGTTTTCGTGAACCAACGAGCCGCTCAGTCCATTTGCCACCCTTAAACATAACTATTAAACTTTGAAAAATATCGAATTTAGAGTGAGTAATGTGCAGCATATTTTAAAGTTTAGTGAGTAATGTATAATATTTTTTAAAGTTCAATGATTAAAATTCGACATTTTAAACTTCACTTAGCAATCGAAAACATGAATCTAAGTTCAGTGACGAAAACTCGGTATTTTAAACTTTAATTACCAATAAACACAAGCATGTGACCATTAAAACAATTAACTCACAAATCCCTAATTTTGACTTGCAGATTTCCAATCGACCACCAGGCCCCGATCTTCTTCGCCATGGTCACCGCCTGACTTGCAAATAGTCTTCGCCGACACCACCGCCGAACTTTCAGTTAATCACTGCCTCTCTGTATCTCACATTCTATAACTGCCTCTCTGTATCTCACATTCTATCTTTATTTCTCCCTACATCTCGACGAAACAACAGTCAATCAGGTGTTATTTCTTAGTGTGACCGAACTTAACTTTCATAATCTGTTATAATCGCATGACCATACTTATAATTTCCTTATTATTTTTTTTTCCCCATGTTTATCATGGTATGCTATTGTTTCTATAAACTGGTGCTTGCTCTTCATCTTAAGAAGAAGATGGACCAAGTGCTTGTGTATGCCGTCTCCTCTAGTTACTGAGGGGTTGGTAATCTTGCATAATCAATTAGGAGGAAAAATCCCCAAAATTTTTGCATATGTTGTGGACTAGAGAAAAATCTCTAGCTACTTATTGCCTTGTTATGGACTCATTGAAGAGGCAGCCGACCAATTCAAAGTCTGCAAATTTTTGTCTGCAGCATATTCGAACGTGTCTATTCCTCGTTCCAGATATTAGATTGAGGTTGGTAATATTGCAATCATCTGGTCATTATCACAAGAATGCATCCGAGGGCAAATTTTTGCTCTGATACTAATTTTGGTAAGGAAGCGGAATTGAAGTTCTTGAAACAAGAATAAATTGAACTAACTTGAATATTTGTAGAGAATAATTTTATTGTAATGCTTTGGTCATCCAAAAATTACAAAGCCTAGGAAGGTATTTCTCTTATGCTACTAATACTTGTATAATTGATATCTTCTGTGTAATACTAATTGATAGGGCCTCATTGGTAAGTGCTATTTGGAACCCATGGTTGTGGACCTGAATCCAAAAAATACAAATTCTTTTGTTTATTAGTAAAATACTATCCTAATCATATTAGTTTAAGGAAGATGGGTAATTAAAACCTAAAAGAAAAGGTAATAAAAATATAAAGATAAAAATAAAAAGTCCTAATGTGAACAAGAAATAAAATCCTATTAGAACAATAAAAATTTCCCATCCTATTTGAAGTAAAATTGTCCTATATCACTTATTTTCTCTACTAGTTATCAATTTTAGTCATCTTTGCTCATTATCTTTCTTTACACATTAATCATTTTATAATATATTTTGGAAATTTTGATTCTAGAACCAAACCAAACCAAAACATTCATTCGGTTTTGGTTCGGTTCCATAATTACTAATTGTTCCATTATAAAGAGAGCCATTAGTTCTTGTTTTGGAACCCCACCATCCCTTACCTATAAGCAAAATCAATATAAATTTGCTGATTTTTCGTGCTTCATGTTTTGTTTTGTGATTGTAAATTTTGAACATAATTCATCATCAGGTCAGTTCTACTTGCATCAAAACCAATCTCAGTTATTTGCTTTTGCTTTAAATGAAATTGCAAAAGTAAAAGAAATCATTAAATTATTGTGCTTTTGTTTTCTATATTGAAGAGTAAAGGCCAACTTGAAGTTCTGCATCTGAAGCTTCCCTTTTCTTGATTATGTTATTTGCAGATTGCGCAAGTTTGGTTGAAATTTTGTTGACTAATATAGTCAAATGACTTCAATCAGAATATTAAGCTTGAAATCGCTTCATCGTTCTATGAAGTACGGGACTGGACCTGACATAAGACCATCAATTGTATTTTTGTGTAGAAATAATCCCACTAGAGAATCTGGGCATGCCCTTAATTTTGGAAAAATGGGTTTGAACTTTACCGTTGATATTCAGAATTCTAAGGGAAATTGTTTAAATCCATATTTTTCGCGTAGGCTATTTACGAATTCGAATTCTCGAGGTGCATTTGCATTTGCTGGGGAGAGTCCTGTGATGAATTATAGGTTGTTCTCGTCGCGCACGGGTAATGAAGGTAACATTACTCAAGGCCCTGATTTGCCAGTGGCTGTGGATGCACGTGGGCCTAGTAGTGTAAGCGATGGTAGTAATGGTGGGGGTGATTGGCTTGAAAAAGTTAAAGACGCATGGCATTCTACCCTTGATGTTGTAAAATATACAGGGGAGAAAGCAAAAGACGCGTCTGATGAAGTGATGCCACATGTTCAACAATTACTAGATACTCATCCTTATCTTAGAGACATTATTGTCCCTGTTGGTGGTACTTTGGCCGGTACATTATTGGCTTGGGCAGTATTGCCAAAGCTTTTGAGAAGATTCTATAACCTGTCGATGCAAGGCCCAGCTACTTTCTTAGTCAAGAGCTCATTGTGGGGGCCTGTTCCTTATGAGAAAAGTTTTTGGGGCGCATTGGAGGATCCAATTCGATATTTGGTCACTTTCATGGCATTCTCTCAGATGTTAGTGGGCTTGTACTTAATATTCCCTTCTATGCATGCTTATGTCGGATTTGGGCGATTTGCCATGAACGTAATTTGATTTTTTGTCCTTGTGCAGTGGAGAGATGGTGGCACCAACTGTTATTACCACAGAGTACGTTACACAGGCTTGGAGAGGTGCTGTTATCATGTCACTTGTATGGTTTCTCCATCGGTGGAAAACAAATGTGATTACTCGAGCTTTAGCATTGAAGAGTTTGGAAGGCTTTGACCGAGATAGGCTGTTAACTTTGGACAAAATTTCCACGGTTGGTCTCTTTGTTGTTGGTTTGATGGCCTTAGCCGAGGCATCTGGTGTGGCCGTGCAATCTATCTTGACAGTGGGAGGCATAGGAGGTGTGTTTACTTGTGAATTATTTTATGCTCATTATCGAGTTTCTGCCTTTGAGAAATGTTCATGTTCTTTTTATATGCTTATTACTAATTGTGTTGAATGGATAATTAATAAAATGTAAGTCATCTCCTTGTACATAATCAATTGTTTTCTTTAGCCTATGGTTCTGAGTCGTTTGATATATATGTGAGTTATTGAAAGCTGCAAATAAAATTTGGTATGACATGACATGGAAAAGAGATTTCAACATGCAGTAGCTGGTTGCCCAGAACGTAAAGGGGCGGCTAGGTTGTGGGCTGGCCCACCCCTACTTCCAGGGCGTGTAGAGTGGGCCATCTATAAAATTCATAATTTTGCAATATTATTATGTAGTCTGTGCATGGGAAACAGTTTCAGTTGCAGGTTATTGGTTTAACATCAATAATGAAGATGATACTGGGGAGGAGGGTGTTGGTTCCACTAGATGTATTTATGTGTTCTATTTTCATGACCATTTGAAGCTGACTTTGTCTGTTCATATTCACGCAGGAGTGGCTACTGCTTTTGCAGCAAGAGACATACTTGGAAATGTTCTCAGTGGACTATCTGTACAGTTTTCCCAACCATTTTCAATTGGAGACACCATCAAAGTATGTTGACATTTCTTTTCACTTTGCAATAGAAAATTACATGCCATCCAGTTCTAATTATTCTCTCAAAAAACAAAAAATAAAAAAAATATCCATTTTACAAAGCACCACACAGCCTTGTAAAAGCAGTAGTTTGTTATTCCACCGAGAGAGACTTTTAAATTAATTGAAGGATATCCATTTCTGGTTCCATGTATCAGCACTCAGTAGAAGTAGCTGTAAGTTCTTGTTTAGTACATAATACGAAGTGGTCATTTAACCTCGTTTGGGCTCCATTTTGTAAAAAAATTAAAAATTCAGAACTCATTTTCAACCATATATTTTCCTGTAAAATAATATTATATGTAAATTCAAAACTTTTCTATAAGTTTTAACCACACATTCTCCAAAAAATACTTACAGCCCCGGGCAAAAAAAAAAAAAAAAAAATAAATAAAATCATTTTAATGGAGCCCAAAAGGGGCTTAGTGTGTATAAAATCTTGATTATCAACCAGGAAGCAGATATTTGTAGTAAACAAAGAACTGGTTAGAGGATTTGAATATAAAACTAAGCCCTTGTTTGAGCCCCATTGTAAAGAGAAATTTTGGTAAAATGTATTATGAAATAGTATTTTTTGGGAGAATGTATGGTTAAAAACGAAGTAAAATTTTTTGATTTACATATAATATTATTTTATTCAAGAATGTGATTAAAAAGAAGAGAGAGAAACATGTATTAAAATTTTAAAAGAGTCTCAAACAAGGGCTAAGTATAACTTTTGTATTTATGTTATATCTTTGGATAGCAATAACAATGTGGCTGTTAATATAGGTTTTAGTATTTCTATATATTATGAATTTCCCTAATTCCAAATGTCGCTATCAGATTTTGAATTAATAATTTTGTTTCTTCTAAATTTCTGCAGGCTGGATCTGTAGAAGGTCAAGTGGTCGAAATGGGTCTTACAACAACATCACTGCTGACTGCAGAAAAATTTCCGGTTATCGTTCCAAATTCACTGTTCTCCAGTCAGGTAGGTTTATCTCCTTGACTGTCCAATCCTTTTATTGGTTTGAGCTTTACTTCTTTCATATTCTTTTCAAATAGTTGCATTAATCATCACCTATGTTAGACAATGCTTTTGAAGTGTTCCTCTTCATGTTATCATTATGCATGCCTGTCCCCCTTTTTTATGTCATAAGGTTTCATTAATTGTTTCCAAGTGTTTGATTGATGAATATTAATGTCTTTACTTCATATTTTCATGTTTTAATTAGGAATAATCATCTGAGTGTAAATATAAATTTACCATTTGTATAACATTTGTAGGTGATTGTAAATAAATCACGGGCTCAATGGCGTTCTATGGTCAGAAGAATTCCGCTACATATTGATGACTTAGAAAAGATTCCCCTGCTATCGGAGGATATAAAGACCATGCTCAAATCAAATTCAAACGTGTTTTTGGAAAAGGAGGCGCCTTACTGTTTCTTGTCTAGAATAGAGAGGTCATATGCAGAACTTACTCTTGGATGCAATCTTAAACAAATGGTATGCTTGTTTCTTTGTCAAATGTTTTTATTTCAAATTCTATCTGATATTATTTGGAGCACTTCAATCAATTTAATTGGTTTATATTATGTTGCTTTACATTTGTCTATGTCAGGATTGAAGCTTGTAAATGTTACTAAGCTTATCTTTAATGCACAACACTACAGAAGACTCTCCTGGCATCCTTTAGGCATTATTTTGGTATAGAACTGATTTGTATCTGATTTAAGCTTGACAGCATGTTTGGTAGAGCTTAAATATAATTTAAGCTAGGCACATTTACTTTTTATCCACAAATTTCGCCGGATCCACAATTTACTATTCACTTTTTAGCCACATTCAATAGGATCCACATGTTATAAGCACTAGCAAGTAAGCACTTAATACAAATAATGACAATGAAATATTTTTCTTGGGAATATAATTCAAAATTACAAGTTAGTATTTACATTTCCTTTTTTCTAGTGCTTCTTTTGGTGGACGACAATATTAATATTCTTAAATATTCTTATTTTCCTTCAACATGGTCATACTGGTCAATGCTGCTGCCAATTAACCTTCTCCTACTGTTCAGTCAGTAAAAATCTTCACGATTTGGTTTAATTTTCAATTACGATCTTTATCGGAAATTGGATGTAGTTTTTCATCATATTACATGTTAATGTAATTGCATTTGAGAATATTAAATATCTCAGCGTTGATGATGTTTCTATACTTCAATCATTCTCAGCGCTTTATGGTAGACATGTAAAAATTTTCCTGTACATTTGTCCACTCCACTTGGCTAACAACAGTTCTTATACTATACGCGGTTCTAGAACAAGGATGCTGAGCAGGATATTCTTCTCCAGTCCGTTCGGATAATCAAGAAACACGGTGCTAAACTAGGCAGCACCCAGGAAGATGGAGTCAACCCCTAACATGGGTACAAGGACGCAGTAAGATTGCTAAACTTGTTGCATATTGGAAAACTCTTGAGAAGCTATACATCTTCAAAACAAACTTCTTCTGTTGACGAATTTTTAAGAAACAGTAGGCAGTTTCCACATCTTTGAGTGCAGAATAAGTTTGTACATTGTATCAATGTGGCTCGTTTCGAGGGTATTCTGGATGATCCATTTACGGGTATTTGCATTTCTAATGCGACGATAGCTACGGCGAAGAAGGCTAAGAAGTATCCATAGACTTGTACTGAAATTGAAGGGATTATGAGTGATGTGGTGCCTATACCGTGCAATCTGCTGCTGGATCAAGGTCTTGAGAATGTCGGTACGTGTGATTTTTCTTAGGATAGCATGGCGATTGATAATAAAGAGTTACAGAGATGTTCTTAGAATATGAATTCGTAAATGTAAGTTACTGTTAAAAGTTTTATGTTTTGTCATTTCCTAAATTTGTGCAACTCTTGAAATGTTCTCTTCAACTGTAAAAATACAAGTTCTGGGTTCTTAAACTATTACTTTGTTTGATAGCATGGACTTGAACTATTATATTTGAGTCAATTTTGAACGTATGTTCACTTCAATAAAAGCCCTAAATTTCATGCTTCAGAACTAAGTGATGATCAAAGTTCTATTCTTGAAAACACGTATTTAAGACAGGGTCAGCCTAAGGTGATTACACTGCAACACCCACAATTGTTAACTCTTCCATCAAAGAATATGGCTAACACCAAGTTATAGCCTTCGATAGTAGTGGTCGCATCTTCCTATATCAGTTTGGTATCAGAGTTAGAGATCTCGTCTTCAATTCTCTAGGATTGCTCACAGGTGGGCTTATTTCGTTCTGAGCCTGAACTTATATTTTATATAGATTGTGCCTCTCCTATCCTGTGCTATAGCTTTTGAGAAAAGTAGTTGCTTCTTGGTACATTCATCGGTATCAGAGACGGTTCTGGATAAAAGTGTTACGAATTATAGACAATTAAGACATAAAAGCAACACTAGAAATTTTTATAATATCCTGTTTTAAGAAGTAAGACAGTCGATTATAATGTTACAAATAACTGTAAAATGCAAGATCCTTAACCAATGCAATCAAACGATTAGGAAAATAATCAAAAGAGATCTGAAAAACATCGGAAAAAACACACAGATCACAGAATCTTTAACAAGGAGAAGCCATTTAAGGGCATGTTATTGCTGCTCTTTTGTACAACAGGATTCACTACGGATACAATGCCTGAATAAGATTCTAACAAGAACCTGAGACCATTATTTATTGAACTCGAATATCTTGTGGTCAACATCATATAATCACGTTCCTTAACGAGTTGGGTCGGGGTTAAATTTTACCGATTCCTTCCAGATGAGTTCCTTGATATTCTCTTCGGTTAATGACGGCTGCTCAAAATCAAAAACGAAAGGCCTATGACATACTGGCTCCTCATTAATATCATGAAGTGGCGCCAAATACGGGTGGCAAAGAGCCTCGTCGGCTGCAAAGATCAAGAAAGATTTGTAACATCAATTCAGAAGTAATAATGAACCCCCCAAACACCCATCCCCACCCAAAAGAAGTAAGGGAAGAAAATCATTGAATTTCTTGTCTTCATCAAGTATCTTTTCCAAAAGCTGTTTTTCTATTCTTGGGTGACTTGTTTGCCAGATACTTGCAGAATTTTTTGCCATATTTTGTGATTGTTATTGTATTCAAGTTGTATGTTATTGATCTTTCCCAGAGTTTTATAGCGTTCATATAGCTAAAATATCAACAGCCAGCCTTAGTCCTCAAGTTTTAATTCCACACTGAAGTTAAAAATCAGCCAAAAAATTAACTGTAGTCAAAACATACCTGTGATACGTTTGCTCGGGTCAAAGACGAGCATCTTCTCTAGCAAATCCAGAGCTCCAGCAGAAGTGTTCTGAAATCTCGCAGAAAATTGTTGCCTTGGAAACTGAGGAAGTTGCCTGACATATCTTCGGGCGTTGTCACTCCTAAGAAACCCGAGACTTGCATCATCTGGTGAGCCTATGAGCTTTTAGAATGAAAAAAATAAGTTGATCATATCCAGAAGGCGGGCTTTACCGTGCATATAGATGGTTAGAAAAGAAAACAGCTAAATAAAAAGATTAGCACAGGGTCAATTTAAAACATCCCGGGTAACTCTAGCCATATAAAACCTTCACAAATCAGAGTGCAGGGAGAATTGCAGCAGCTTCTAAGAAGGAAATCTTTGATTCATCTCAAAAGATAATCTTTCCTATAACTTTATTATTATTATTTTTTTTTTTATGACCGTGAGTGTTCAGGCTAGTTTACCAGCACTTCGACCAATTCCACGAGGCCTGAAATTTACAGTCGCGTACTCACCTCAGTGATTTTGAAGGGACTCAAACTGATAACTATTAGGGAGTAAACTCAAAACTTAACCACTGAACTACCCCTCAGGGTTATAATCATTCCTATAACTAATGATGCAGAATTGGATTCATGCTTATCAGAGAATAAGAAAATGTATCTACATGTTTACGACTGAACTACCCCTTAGGGTTATAATCTTTCCTATAACTAATGATGCAGAATTGGATTCATGCTTATCAGAGAATAAGAAAATGTATCTACATGTTTATGTACACGTAGAAAGTCAAAAGTTTTACCAAGAAACAATGGAATTGATCTGAATCCTCACCACTGACATTAGACATTCGAGAGGAATAAGCATCAGAAACTGAAGCAAGAAGGTAATTTAACAAAGATAAAGAAACGAGGTAGACTGAACAAGTATGTTCTGTATATTGATTTAAACAATAGTAATATTTCAGTTTTCAATTTTGCAAAACACCCAAAACTTCTTATTTTTGACGTTTTGAGTGTTTTCAGTGCAAACCTTGAAAACACTCAACACACATTAAATAAGAGTGAAAATTTCTTACTTAAATAAAATTCTAAAAAAATTAAATTATAAAATTAAAAGAAAAAATACAATTTTGAAAAATAAATTCTAAAATTCTAAAAAAAAAAAAAAAAAAAAAATACAAAAAAAAAAAAAAAAAAAAAAAAAAAAAAAAAAAAAGTTCCAAAAAAAAATAAAATTAAGATTCTGAAAAACTAAGGCCCTGTTCTTTTTACCGTTTTCGGGCTGTTTTCTATTTTCGATTTTTCAAAACAGTGAAAACGTGTTCTCTTTCCCGTTTTCGAAAACGAAAAAAAAAATTGTGAAGAAAACACTAAACGACTTTTTTGTCATTTTGGGCGTTTTCAGTGTAAAACTTGAAAAAATTGAAAACGCGGGAAACACCTTTTTTTTTTTTTTTTTTTTTTTTTGAGGAGGTGTTGTGATTCCCAAAATTTCAAAAAAAATTAAAAATTAATTAATTAATTTTTTTTTTATTTTTTGAGGTGGTGTTGTGGTGATTCTCAAAATTTCAAAAAAAAAAAATTCATTTTTTTTTGTTTTGAGAAACTAACAAAAAGAATGCATTTTCAACAATTTCACAACAAACACTCAAAACACAAAATTCAAAATGAATTCAAAACTTAAAACACAAAACTGAAACACAAAGAGAACACTCCCTAAAATTCTAGAAAATTTTATAAAATTCTAGAAAATTTTAGAAAGATAAAAATAGTACAGACTCTTAATGGTTATTTACATAAAAACTATAGAACAATATATTTAAATGAACACAGATAAAAAATCTTAGTCCACATCATTAATTTTCAATTTTAATTCCTATGTTTTGCCATTGTTTTTATTTTAGTTTGTGAAAAAACATTGTAAGATTCATCAACTTTAAAATGTATATATTAATCGATAATATATTAACATAAAATTGTACTAATAATCAAATTTCATGGTATAAAAAGTCATAAAACAATTTCTCAAAATTCCAAATGAAAAATGTCTTCTAATTTTTTGTTTTGAGAAATACCTTTTTAAGATGACAAACAAACGCATTTTTAGCAAATCTTAAAATAGACCCTCAAAATAGAAAATTGAAAATAAACTCAAAACTTAATCATCAATACTAAAACACAACCCAAACGGGCAGAAAGATTATATTCGTTATACTATTCATTCCAATGCTGCATATCGGAAATTTCCTAGTTTTGTTATTTCATCCAAATATGCGTTCACTAATGCTGCAAACACATACCTCTGTGACAAGTCTCAACTGATGGACATAATCTTTTCCAGGAAATAGAGGTTGTCTTGTCATGATTTCACCAAGTATGCAACCAACTGACCAGATATCGATCGCGGCAGTATATTCTGAACAATTTAGAAGCAGTTCGGGCGCCCTGTACCAGCGAGTAACAACGTACTCAGTTGAGAAATCATTCTCAGATGTAGTCCTTGCAAGTCCAAAATCTCCGATTTTTAAATCATAATTCGCATTGAGGAGCAAATTGCTTGGTTTTAGATCACGATGCAAGACATTTGCAGAATGCACATATTTAAGTCCTCGTAGAATTTGGTATAGGAAGTACTGCAAATTCAGAAAGAAAATTATTAAACTGGGCATAACAGAAAACTTGTCTATATATACTCATACTGCCGTATATATTGATAACGTATGACTAACAAAACTTAAATTTTGAATAGACAAACTGGTACCTATTAAGAAATAAAGCATGATTAATAAAAGTGCTCAAATAAATTAAATAATTCATCCAATCTTACATCTTAACAATAGAAGAATAACTGATGAAAATGATTTCTAAAAGTAAATGCAAGGTGTTTTGAAAGCAAGCTTTCTCGTGTTTAATTGGCTTCAGAAGTTTCAAATCCTCTTTTATTTCTCTCATTTCCTATTTCTTAGGGCCTTTGGAAAGTGGGAGAAAGGATAATAAAAAAGATGCATGAGATGCGCACATATGAAGTTTGTGGATATGATAAAGTAGTTTGGTGGCACCTCTAGCCAAATTTAAAATATTGCCTTCTCTAATCTACAAAATTGAAGTTAAAATAATTAAGCAATGAGTGCTATTAAATCCATTAAAATAATACAAAATAAACAAAGCAAGACTTGAGGCTAACCCGACAATGATCATCTGCCAATGGCTGGTTGGATCGGATGATATTATGAAGATCGGTGTCCATCAATTCATAAACAATGTAGACATCATTGAAGTTCTCCTTTAGTGGAGGCCGTATGATGTCTTTAATTGCAACTACCTGAAGAAGTATAAAAACTGAGGAGTAAGACAAAGATTCGACCTACAAATTCTTTTGCAAACACTTGGAGCTCCACCATAAACGAATTTTTAGAACAAAGGTTTCAAGCAAATGAACAATTTAAGGCAGCAATAGATAGAGCTTAGTAAAGATTCAGTATCAAGAATGGATAGGTAACAACACTTACATTATCATGATTCATATGACGAAGAAGTTTAATTTCCCGTAGAGTCCTCTTGGCATCTATTCTGTTGTCAAAAGCATTGCCAATCTTCTTTATGGCGACTTCCTCGCGTGTCTCTGAATTCATGGCAGCACTGAAACAAGTGATGAAAAAAAAAAAAATCACTTGTTTTCCTTCACAATGAAAATATATCCAAAAAAAACAAATATACTTGAACAGAATAATTGTAACCTACTCGCACAATTTGCTCATGGGAAGCAGCATCACTCCAAAGTTCTAAACACTCATTTGAAGACCTTCCCCAAAGTGACAAGGTGGTTTAAAATTTACGAGGACTGGAACTACTAAGACAAAATTGCATAGATGATACAAGGGATAATATTATAGTACATCATATTGGCTCTCTTTTAGAAAAGTAATTTTTGTTTACAATTTAATGTCTCAAAACTGCTATCTATCTAAATATTAGTATTTGTTATGCCATCTATCGCGTCATTTAGTAGTCATAACACAAGATAAGAGTTTTTTTAGGGGATCTCTTACCACTTGAGCTAGTTCTAGCCTGTGAGAGGAATGATAGTATTAGAGGTAGAATTGGTAAATTAGAAAAGGATAATAACCCCAAAAATGAAAAGAACACGTGTAGAAAATAATATTGGGAATGGATCAAACAAGGTTAAGAATTGGTCGCCAAGTACTTCTACCAATTGCAAAAGGGAAACATCAATCAATTGACAAAAGCGAAACATGGGGACTGTCAATCAAGGGCAAGAATTGGTATAGTACACGAACCATCAGTCCGAACTGGTGCTATCTCGGACAAGATGTTGGAGGAATTGGAGTTGCTTTTCAATGGGAGTATTGCATATCCAAGGCAACTACTGCTTCATTAAAACTCTAAGCTCTCAACCCAAAGTGTTTAATGCGGAGAAAAACAGTATACATATCTCCCTCAACATAATTCCTCACCAAATTTCTGTGCCAACTACAATGTTGCCCATTTTATTATAGGCTTTGTAGTAGCTTAACTGAATAAGTGATGAGTGTGATGGTCCATTAACCAAAATTTGACCGGATGAGTACCCAAGCATGAAAGCAATGGCGATTTCAACTCAAAGTCGAACCAAACTTGATTTGACACGATGTTAAAACTATAAAACTACAGATGAAGCAGGCAGAAACATTGAAAGAAAAAAATTTGTTACCTTTTTTTATCTAAAAACTACAGAGAGTATGTCTTAAGCTAAGGACAATTATGATAGGCCTCCAATTCTAGAAGAGCCCGGAAGAATTGAGAAGAACGTGTAGCAAAAGAATTCTGTTATTAATGCAGGCTGGGAAGTGGGACAAGCAGTTAGAAAGGATCTATAAATAGAGAGGCAAAACGTAGCGGTAGTAGGCAAGAGTTGAGCAGCAGAAGAGAGTACTAATCTGTTTTACTTTACACTTTCCTGTAATTGCTTTCAGAAATCAATAAAAATCCCTTTGTTCTTAATTTCTCCAGTTAGAATCTTAACAACTTATTAATACGAATAATCTATAGTAATTACATAATCATACAATTATAGCAGTACTCATAGAAAATTGCCGAATTATGACATCCAATTTCAAAAGGTTGGACTAAAATATTAGCAAATTAATTTACTCATCAACAAAGCATAAAAAAAACTTGAAGATTTCCCAATAAATCTAAAAGATTGAAATCATAAAACATTTTTCTTAATTCTTACCAGACGATGCCACAAGCCCCACGGCCCACCGGCCTGATGGGAACATACTTTCTTGAAACTTCAAAAAGGTTCCCATACACATTGTACTGCATATATTTTCCACCATGAGTGGGAACTCCTTTAAAATTATGTCCACCATGATCACCCGAACCAGAGCTTGATTCCACAGACATATCCAAACAAAAGAATGTCAAAAATTACAAACCCACAGAAATCCAAAAAAAGGTGAATTTTTTTCAAGAACCCAGTTCAAAGACTCAGTTTTTCACAGAGTTTTCGTGTGGTGTCTGTGAAAGAAGGAGAGCTTTTCAACATTTCTCGTGCCTTCTTTTTCTGTGTTTTTTATTTTTATTTTTTAATTCGGGGTGAAATAAGCTCTTTTCATGTTCTTTTCGTTCTCTCTTTTGGTGACCTTTAACTACGCTTGTAAAATGTGATAAAGAAAAGTTATTTGCTGTATTTTCTGGAGATAGAAAGTTGAACCGAAGTGTGAGCTTTTGAGCTGGTAACCTCAGATTACCCGTGAAGGAAAAATGACTTTTCTAAGACGTGGCCGCGTTGGGTCCTCCCCCAACCCCATTGTGGTGAAAGTTAACTACACATCAAAAATATACTTCGTAAATTCATAAATCAAGTTCATATTTTTAAATTGATTTTCAACTGCTAATGACTGATTGAAGTAATCAACGTAGATTGCCCGTTTCTTCTTTGATTTTTTCAGATGATTTTGTTGTCAATATTTTCCCTTTCTAGAGACATGACCACTAATTATTCCAATAATTCAGTAAAAGCAGACCTGTGGAAGCATGTTCAAAACAACCAGACTCTCCAAGCATTCTGGCATCGTGAGCCGGGCTAAACATGGACGACGGCAAATGTAAATATCGATCCTCGAACACTAATCTTGCAGACAATACAAACTTATATCATTAACATTACACAGAGTTCAAACATATTACAACTTAGTATTAAGCACTCCCAAACCACAAATACATATAATCAAACTAACAACATAAGACCTAATAGCTAATAAACCCATATGTATACCGGAAATACTTTACATAGTTTACCTCACGGACTGACCTCCTATGCTGTCATTAGGTTGCACCGAGTTGGTGACATTACCACCAACTCTAAGGTTACAAAGCAAAGCATCACGACCCGTCAGAACAATTTGGAAGAAACTATCGACTTCCTTTGCGAGCAGATCTAATCCTTGTGAAAAATTCTCCGTCTGTGTTCTTAAATCAGAAGTTGAGTATTGCAACGCTTCAGCTTCGACAGGGTCCAAACCATCTTGTACAATCGGGTACAACTTGTTGACACTTGTATCAACAGCTTCAAGGTCTTTCAACACTGTGATCCTTCGGTTGGAATAAATCTTTCTTATCTCATTATTCATGGAGGCCTGTAGATCAGTAAAAGCTTCTGCCCATGAGAAAGTCTCTGGAACATGTAGGTCCACCAACTTCTTCATAGAACCCGAGAATGCAGCAGCAAATATGCTGCATATAAAAAGAGTTATCACCTTAACACCGTACATAGCTCGCATCAAAACCTTTCCCTTTGGCGAGTTCTTGATTTTAGGTAAGTCTATTGTTTCGGCAAGATTATCCATGATAGCAAAACAGTTCTCGAGTCTCGGGTTCTTTGAACTAATATGCTGCCTCCATCCATCAAGTGATAAGCGTGCTCGAGTCAACTGTTTTGAGGAGCCCTCCAAGTTATGCAAGGCACATTGAAGAAAAAGGTGGCTTTGGTTGAGCCGAGAGATCTCTGAGCTGAAAGCAATGCAGATATCCAGCAGCTTCACACTATTGTCCAAGTACACATCAATCCATTTATCGTCCCAATCACAGACAGGGAGTTCAAGAGCAGTTATAAGAGTTTTTATGTCAGTATGAATTGCACAAAGTGACTCCATTGCATATCTCATCCATGATAAGCTGAGGACATGTTCGCTGTCAGCTGGCTTAAGCTTTTTAAGCCTCTCAGCAAGTGTCACCTCAAAAGTGTTCAACAGATCAACAAGCTTTGGGGACAGGTTTGAGCCCTTAGGGAACATCCTTCGGAAGGGATTTCCAAATGGGAACAAAGGTCTTTGGGGATCCTGTGGACGGCTCATTTAACTATACAAACTGCAGCAATAAGAGTGAATGAAAATACGCAAGGAAAAAAAAATTCCATATCCTGGGGTTGTAAAAGAATATAAAACTAGAAATAGAAATCCCCTTGTTGAATGGATGTAATGAAGCAGTCCATTGAATCAATAACTAAAGCAAACATAAATTCCTCGATCCTTAATTGCAATAATGTTATGTAAGCTTACATATGAAGTAGTTTTCAGGGCAATATGTGATCAATTATATCTAGCAAATGGTATAGTGCCCATGAAGTGCAAAAAATTACACCTTTGATGAAGTAGTAGCTCTCATGAAAAGAAACATTTTGTCTTCCAATCGCCCAGAATCCAGGAGGCAAGGGGAATAAGACATGAAATTCATTCATGCATTTTGAGTCAGGTCAGCACCATCCCCTCTTGGATTTCCTGGGGTTGGTAAGGCAGAAATTGGGCTACTCATTCTCGAGGTGTGCTTACCGAGAGGACTCCTCTTTGGGAATATGCCCTCGGGGAAGCCTGCACCTCACATCAGCACAAAGGAACGTATGGCCCTCCTAATGAAGTATTTCAGAACATCCGAAAACCCACGTCAATAATTTTGTAGCTGGTAGGCTGCAGTAACTTCAGTACCACAAAATAATGCAGGTAAAATTTTCGAGGAGACAAGTACTCTCACCCAGTCTAATATTAAAAAAAAAAAAAATTAGAGGACAGATTTCACCTGTAGACCTTTTTAACTCTATTCGTATTGTTGGTCAGAGTAGTTTACAAACAATTATAAATAGCATAATACTGTACAACACCAAGATCCAGCAAACACCGATGGACAAATTTGTTAAATTTTTATATAGGTTTTCCATTATATATTGATTTATTCCTGAAGCATTAAGAAAAACATTGAATTTAAAACTTCAACTGTAGAGAGTCTAATCGCTTAGGCATTGTTTTTCCTTCTCATCCTCTTTGTTTTAATAATTTGAGCAATAAACACAAAAATACATCGCTCATCACAGATCAAAAACCTAACTCTACACATTTCAATCAAATCCAATTTTATTAATTCTCAGCTAGAAATATTTAAGAAATTGTCAGTGTCTTAATTACACGTCTAAAGCAGAAGTAAAAAAAAAAAAATCCATACAGTCTCATTCAAGTTGTTCTACATAAATTTAGATAATTTCTGGCAAAAAATTATAAAATAATTTATACCTTAATTAGACAACCATAAAAGAACAAAATTCCATGAATTCTCATTCGAGTTTACAGCTTTCTAAATATATAAATTATTTTTCCCTAAATTAACAAAATCAAGAAAATAAAAACAAACTAAAAATCAGAAAATTAGTTCAATCTGAAAACTAAACAAAATCATACAATAATTCACCTAAAACACTCACCGAAATGGTCAGATCTCCACCGATTCAAACAGTCAACGCCCAAAATTTCCCCAAGTTTCACAGTTGAGCTCTAAGATGAAAATTTATACATCTCTGATTTCTAATCCTAATTATAACAATTTAATCCGAAAATTAAACCAAGAGCCACCTAAAATACTGACGGAAATGGTGACGGTCGGCGCTTCCAACAGTCAACGCCCAAAAATTTCCAAAAAATTAAAATTGAACTCTAAATTCAAAAGTTAGCCATATATCTAATTGTAATCCTAATTATAATTGAACAAAAAATCGATACACATGTACGTGTCTGTGAATAGCGAATCAAGGGAGAGAGGAATACTGTTCGTACCTGGTAGAACAAGAAAAGTCGTAAAAGATAATTAGAAGTTTCGTGAATTTCGTGGAAAATGTTTGTAGGGCTGGTTGAAGAAGACGAGAAGGTTAGTGGAAAATTGGCCGTCGAACATACGTGTTCGAATATGATTGGGGATCGGTATTGTAGGTAAGATTTTTTCAATTTACTAAGACAAAAGTCGGTAGAATCGGACCGTTACTATATGCCGATCTATAAAGGCTTGTTTGGTTTCGTTTAGAAAAAACTTCGAACCAAACAACGTCTTACTTAGCATTTGTTTAAGAGATACTTTGAAGTGAAAAATGAATTTTTCTTCCACTTTTTATTTATTTAGTTTTTTTAATTACGAACGCGCGGTAAAAATTTAGTAACAAAATCTCTAACCTTTAATAGCTATATCAATAATTTTTCTATCATATTCTTATTTTTAACATTTTATTAATTCTATGATGACGAACTTCTTCAAAAAAATTTATTAAAAGAGTAAAACGACTTATTTTTATATAAGCAAAAAAGAGCAAATACAAAAAATGCGAATAAATATTTCTCTCTTATTTAAGAGCAATCAAACAAAATTTTTGAACAATATACACTAATTAATAAAGATTAAAAATAAGAATGAGATGAGAAATAAACATTAGGAACCTTTCATGTCATATATTTCCCTACAACAATAAAAGAGAATTCATTAAAATCCCAGTTTTCCTTACATTGTTCATAAGGCGTCATGGCGATGTCATTCGTTTAAGAAATAGAATGAACTTACAAGTATTTTTCTCATTGCCGCTTCCTTTTTCCTGAAAAACATAACCCTTGTCCAAGAATTAACTAATCAAATGAGTCTAATTTCATTCAGCTATTTTCTTTACCCTTTAGTCTAGGATATGATTTTTTTATACAACTGAACAGAAAATTGTTTACAGACCATGGCATCACAAAAGAAAACTACACATAATATTTATTCTGGTGAGATTACAGTCGGTCCAGTAAGAAGTTCAAAATGAGTAGATCATACTCATTTTCAGCATGCTCATAGTTCGTTCCTGATCAATCCGCTTTTTTATCGGGCTCATCAATTGCAGCTAATCTTTCGGCTAGAGGAGGATGAGAATAGTGATATGCAGAATACCAGGGGTCCGTGTTCATGGCTGAAAGATTCTCTTCCTGCCAAACAACCAAAAGAGTTGGTAACCGGAGCACTTTGGACGTGACTAGCATGTTTTGCTAAGCTTAAGAACGTAAAAGTTCCTTTTACCCAACTTTTTCTAAGCTTAAAAAAGTAAAATATCCCGTGTTTGGATGATTTACTTTTTCTCATATTTAAGTAAAAAAAGTAACCTATTTTTTAAGTTTAGTGCATCTTAATGCCAACACAAGTAATTAATCTCTAAATCACTTGAAAATGAGAGAAGGTGGATTGGATAATAGTCAGTCTTGAGAAAGAAAAGAAAAATTTTAACATCTAGCCATTTTATTGTCTACTACTGTCCTAAACCAAACATGCTTTGTGCCCATCACGAGCTTATCTGTTTTCATTCTAAAAGCCTATTTGGAAGTGATTTGAGAATTGATTTTTTGATCGTTAGGAGAAAAGTGGGGTCCACCTGTGAGAGAGGAAGTCAAATATGACGACTGGAATAGTGAAATAACGGTCAAAAAATCAATTTTTTGAGAGAAAAAATCACTCCCAAACAGGCTGTAAGAAGTGAACATAAACAATTACAATTGAATTTCGATGCCGATATATAGGGAGA
>NW_019233628.1:133048-140494 GCF_002742605.1 Olea europaea var. sylvestris
TAATTGTGTATCTTTGTAGGCATGGTAGGTAAGGTAGGCTTTATTTTAATATTTGTTTGCTTTGATTTTGGAGAAAGAAAATGCTAGGTTTTACGTCTTTGCCTTGATTTTGGGGAGTTGTCAATTAATTGTAATTTAATATCAATTAAATAATTAGATTTTTGGGAATTCATAAGAGGAGCATATCACGTGGAATTTGGATTTTTTAATTGATTTTAATATTGGAATGGAATAGGAATTATGCATGCAATTCATACGCTTTTTCACGTGTCCACAGAATTATGCAATCATTGTGTCTCTTGCAAAAAATCTAATAGGGAATCTCCAAATTAGTTTATATCAATTAGAGAATTGAACCAAATTCTGGGAAACTTTGGACGAAATTTTTGGGGTAATTTACCCGAATTTTTGTGATTTGTTCTAAAGTGTTCACACCACACCACTTCTGTTCTACTATATATATGACATAAGACCTTAAGCATTTTACAATTAATTCCTCATTCTGCAGTACGCTTCAGTACGTCGATTATCTCTCCCTTTTTAAAATATTCCTCCATATTATTAAGACTTTTTTAAGGCTTTGGAATTTCAATCACGTTTTCTACAATTTTGTCCTCCACTTTCATCTTCAAAAGATGAGATACTCAGTGCTATTAGTGATTTTTCCACATCTTTTCAAATGCATTATTATGTATGAATTTAATTACTTCAATCCAGGCTCCTTCGGAAGAAATCATGATATATTTTAAGGCACAATTTAGCCTTCACGTTATTTTGCAGCGCTTGTTAGAATTATCATTTATCATGATATGATAATTCTCATTGTATATTGGTAAGAGAATTTATTCGTAATTTCATATTTGACTTGAATGTTGAGTAGCAAGTATCTCATTGAGTATAATTCGTTATACTTATCCCCTTTATTTACAATTTTCAGGTAAGAATTAGTATGCTGGACGGCGGTGGATGGATTTGCTATTGGACCAACGGATCCTCATCATGAAGTACTTTAACTTTCAGAAACACTATAATTTTAATAATAATGGGTTTTTTTTTTTTTGACTCAATTGTGAGTACGTTAAAAATTTCAATTAGTTCTAATTGTTCTAATAATGTTTGATGAATGATATGTTTTCAAACGTTCCGCATATTTTAAATTTATCTTTTGATTAAATGTTATTCAATTTTTTTTACAGAATTTCTCGTTATATTAAAACTATTTATTTCAAGCCCTTTGATATATTCATGTTTCGTAACATTTCGGGTTATTAGAATTCGGGGCGTTACAAACCATACATTCATAACTACTACCCATTTATTATTCACACATTTACTACTATTCCTCCTTATAAGTTACTTATAATTTCAGCCACAGGCAAAGTTGCTAATTATAATATGATAGAAATGATGGTGGATAAATAGATAGTAATGGTGGGTCTACAAAATGTGTAATTAGAATTAATGTTTAATTTTGACCAATGAGAAGAATAATAGAGCCATAATAGCTAGCTGCAAGAGACTACCCATACGGGTTCAACTTAAATTTCTTTAGAACAAACCACATGTTTAACCATGATAGTATATTAATACCTGAAATAGAATAAGTCCAATTAGAACAGGTTGTGTATCAAACCCGAAACTCTGAAAGAGGTCTTTTGAGTTCCTTACAAGCGTGTACCCTCCAAACTGCAAAAACGTGAGGATCTGCATTTGGATAAAAACTCGGTGAGAATTAAAAGTATAAATATCAGCAACATTCATAAAGAATAGCTTTTATTCCAATTTATCAAGCACAAGAATACATGGTTATTCCAGAAACTTCTCAAATGGAACATCAGAAAGACTGGATATGATAAAATATAGCACAGATCGAGAAACGATAACTATGCCAGAAAATATCCAATTCACGTGCCACACACAACTCGTAAGAAATTCTTCCATAATTAGCACAAGAATCTAAGTTCATATTTTCAAAAGCCAGAGAGACTTGAAATAGGCAAGTATAACACGAGACAGGTAGTGAGCTTGAGCATTAATCGATAAAAATCCCAAGTACATTTAATTATGTCGTATTTTTCTCATTCCATTTCTTTATAGTGCCACCATCAAAAGATGATTGCATTAACAATTCAACCAAGTAACCAGCCTTTAGAATCATAAACCTCTCACCAGATCACTAAGTAATCCACTTTACAGAAATTAGATAAGAGCTTTAACAAGAATTGCCACCATGAAGTTATGTTCCGAAGGAAACTAAAGTTCAAGATGATCAGAGATTGTTCTAGGAACATGAAAAACATTTTAACTCGTCTGAATAATTAGCGCTTCTTCCCACCATTATCAATGAACTTACAGGATGAGATTTACTGATATGACAAACAAAGTTAAGATCAACAGATGACAAAACAATTGGAAAATGTCATTCAAGTGTAGGATGTACCATTTTATCTAACAGCAAAAAAAAGTTCAAACAGACAAATCTAGCAACAAACCTTTGCACCACAAGAGTAACTATCGACGACCTATAAAAATTTCCAACAAGACATGTAGACAATCATGTTCGTCCCCGCACGCCTTCCAGAAAATAAATAGGTAGACCATAATTATTCGATTTATATACATGAAAAATGCAATAATTTTTAGGGCAAAACGGGAACAGCAACAACATTTGGTTCGCAATTCTATATGCCCAAATAAGTATTTACAATTGGCCTGCTAGAAATTGACTAACATACCTGAATCGCAATGAAGGAGTACACAGTATGATTAAGCTTCCAGTGACCCAGTTCATGTGCTATTACAGCAACAACTTCCTCATCATTTTTGCACTGCATTACATCAGCCAATAGGCGAGATGCAACAGAAGAGTTGGAAAAAAATTTCAGGAAAAAAAGGAAAAGAAAAAAGACAATCATGACATTAAAACGGAAGCCCTAATACAACAAACAAAACCCTGATCAAGTCTATAAAGATTACAGGAGCTATGAATAAGTATCATATGTGGTATTATTAATGTCAAAACACTTGAAATGTGAAGTATTCACTGGGTTGAATCGTCAAAGAACGTTACTTGCTCTCCTACAATCTAGAAATCATAGATAACAGCATAAGGACTTGAGGCTCATGAAAATTTGTCAACATTTTTCTTTTATTAATATTACTAGTGGTGAGTATCATATAATATATAGTCAGCACTCTTAATATATGATGCATGGAAACAGCATTTGACCTGGACTATTTAGAACTACAAAGTTCACACTTAAAACACATCAGCCTTACATATGTTCTCCTCGTGCATTTCGGAAAACGTCTTTGCTATGATTTGTCACCAAAACTAGATTCTCAGAATAAAGAAGTCGTGTAAGCATCGTTTATTCAGGGGTTCTGTACAACAAATAGCATATGATTTTGGCACAAGTCTATGATTATGTCACCAATGATATGTTTCAATACAAGCAAACTTACTAATCTCACAAGGACCTATTTTTCTTCAGCCATCATATGTCACACACACAAGTATTTGTAACTTGTTCTCATGATTACAAAAAACTATCTAACACATTTATAAAACGATGTGCCCAAAGCCATTTCTAAACAAGAATTATCACTAACAACTTACTCAGAAGCATAATAAAAGGAAGAGAAAATTTCCAAGTACAGTATGATAGCGCTTTCATACCTGCTGAATCAATGTGTCGTAAAGGACAATGCGCTTGTTCTTGAAAAATCCATACATGTACGCCTATAGAAATGTAGAATTGTAAGTCATAACAGGTGGACGAGGGAAGCCAAATAGGAAACATTCATAGAGGGCAAAATTAAGAGAAAATGGATATTAAAACATAACGAATTGACAGTGAAAAACCAAAGAAATATTCTCTCCTCTTATGTAAAGCCAAGAAGTATGGATATCATCCTAATTGTTAAGATGAGTTAAGTCAATTGTGATAGCGCATTATATCATTTCCAGTTCCATTAGATTCTTTCTTCAACAGATATCTCATTAGGTGACAGCAAAAACATATCATGTGAAATCATGTAATACCCGTGCTCCTCCTAGACAGGTTATTAAGGTGCTGTTACTAGGGATCCCAATACATTTTATTACACTGCGATGACATACACCAGCTCAGAATCATATCATATACTCATAGCTGCATGGTAGACCTCAAATCTACTTTCAGGGCATCATGTGGAAGTGGCAAATACTTCTCCATGACTGCTAGAATCATACTCAGTAGTAGCATACTAGATTTCGACTCTCCATTTCAGATCATTCTATTGCATGTTGAAGACCTCTTTGTAGGATTGAATACAATTTTTCTATACCAAAGGTGAAAAACGCACCATAAAGAATAATTTTTTGTTTTAGGCCAAGTCCTTATTGCAACTAATAGCTCATAGTCAAAATCGATTGCAGACAGTTCTTACTAATACCGAACATTATGGCTCAATGTTAGAAACACTCAACTTCAGGATCAATGACTTTAAAACAATTCATCAGATTCCTCAACAAACATGCAAGATATGGAACCAGAGAGGTGGTGATGGTGTTTCTGTTGGCTTGTACAGAAGGGGGTAGCTAATTCCATAAAATGGGTGAACAACTCATTCTAATCTAGAAAGAGTATCAACTTTTACCCAAAAAAAAAAAAAATGTAATATCTTTTCTTTTACTTTATTCTTCTTATATCTTGCATGGTTGAAGATATAATGTAAGGTGCAATGCCATGGGTCTAGAAGTAAATTGCTGTACGTACATGCAGACCATATAAAACAAAAGCAAAAAACTAATCTGGCCCCACTAAAGTTTGGTGACAATAGCAATGTCTGAAAACAAGTGCCACGGAGACATAATACCAAGCCATTCTTTTTCGTTTTCTTTACTATTGTATCCATGCATTCTCTCTACATCTTCATCCTTGTCCCATTTGTCCTTCTCCAAGTTTCAGCAACAGAATCCGGTCCAGATTGCTTAGTCTTTCTGTTGAGTGCTTGTTGCATATTAGCTGCTTGTCAGGTCTCACACAAAATCTTCCTCCACCCTTTTTCACATGACTGCCAATCTTCCTCCATTCTTCTTCACCAGAGAGTCTGTTCAGGAATATCATCAGCTTTAAATGTATCAGCACCTCAGGACCTTATCTTACCCCACTTGAGTCTGGAAACTCATCCTCAGCCCTTTACTGAACATTCTTTACAGTATTTGATCTCTTAATGCTGATTGGAGCTGTGTATGACTTCAGTTTATCATATTTGAGTTTTTGTGCTTTTATTGTTGCTCTGATCAGCTAAGGCGTAATTTCTAGATATTATTACTGCAAATGTACAACTCATTATAATGGTAATTTTAATCATAAAATTCCTGGTTGAGCTTCCTCTATCAACTTGTATGTGTAATAGGTGCCCGATTTAGACAAAGCTATTTGGTCATTTCTCTCCAAATCCATTACCACACTGGTAAAGGATAATCCTTCAGTTTAGACTATCTGGAAGGTCGCGTTTCCTGTAAAATTAACACCTCACTTGAACAGTAATTCTTCATACTACAGAGGATGTGTTAAGTAAGACGATAATCCTATGTATAGAACGAAAATCCAAGATGCTTGAAGAAATCCAACAATATTTAAATTTCTTTGCTTATTCTGTATGCTTCACCAACTCCAAATGATTATATAATTTCATGAACATAAACCTACAAGCTTGCTCCTCAGAAAACTAGAAACCAGCCTACATTTATTGGGAATAAAGATTCGTTCATTGTTGTCCAAAAATAACTATGAAACCTGGTATTCAAAAGGGGAAAAAACAGAGGATGGTAACAGTATAAAGAAAAAATCGCCACTCATTCCACCATAATTTTAAGTTAGGAATCAAATCAAATATAATCTGACACTTTTAATAGCATTTGCCCCAAGTGCAGATTCTCATTGTCACAAAGACAATATATATTGCACTGCAAACAATCCAATATATAAATAAATAAGAAAAAAATGATCTACCTGACATTTCTATAGAAATCTTATAAAATGCACCCATGAAAAGAAAGCTAGAAAACTACAATATAAAAAGAAAATCCTTACATTGCTATGGCTTGACCTTGTGGATCCATCAATAACGAACAATTTCTTCAAGGGAAATTTCAGGGATGAAGCAAGATTCTCAATTTTGACCCTAAGCTCTCCATCTGGAAGCTATTTGTTGGCCAAAAAATTTTATGAATAAATAAAGAGAATCCAAAAAGGTGGGATAAAGTCAGCCATCAAATACTACATGCTACTTAAAATGTTTTCCAAGTTAAAAATAATTCGACAACTTACCGGTGTGAATTTGTTGAAAAGTGGAGCAATCAAAATTGGATAAAAAGTCATCATGACAAGAGACAGAACAAACATAAAAGCCCACAGATAAATGGCCAAGTATGGACCTCCTTTCTGCAACCAAAAGACACCATTCACTTACCTAATTAATCTCTTTCTTTCTGTCAATGATTCTGAAGTGATTATTCCCAGTTTATAAATGTTGAGAACGGCAATGAGAAAGAAATCAAAATATAAATCGTAATTAAAGGTGTAGCAACAAAATTATGTTGATCCATAGGTAATTATTACCATTAGCAGATTTATTAGAGAGAAAATATACCTGTACTATTACAATGATGGCAGCTACAATAGGTGGACCAATCACTACAGATAAGACAATCCCTTTTATCATGTCCCTAAAGAATAACCATATTGTTTGCTGTAAAAAGAAAAAATAAAATAAAAAAATCAAGTTTTAAAGAAACAAGTTGAACACTAGAAGATAAGAAAAAAGAAACAACATGCCAGAAAAGTTAGAATGAAAAACAAAGAAAGTCTCATCAGGCATTCCAGACCTTTCTAGCGGAGGGGTGTGCTATATTAAAATGGACATAAAGTGAAAGTAAATACCTTGTTGAAACCATGGCGAGCCTCAATTACAAAGGTTGAGTACAAAGAAAATGGCAGATCAGTTATCTGTGTAAGGATATAAAACAACTGTCAATACCAAATAGTTACACAGATGTTCATATACAGCTACTTCAATACATTGAATTGTGCCAAATGCTTGCGTTACTAGTCTCCTCCTAGATATCATGATGTTATAACTGCACATCCAGCAAAGAACATTGAGTTACTTGCAAGTAATTTTAAGCTACTGGACATGATTGACAAAGTGGAGTACAAAAAGCACACAAAGAGTTACTGTGAAAGTGATCTAAGACTGGTTTGAGTTGATTGAATTAGTGTACCCTTTAAACTTATTTGATCTTTAAGTTCTGATTCATTTTGTAATCCTGCTTCCTCTAGCTTTGGAAGTGCGAAAGCATAGAACTGCAAATCAATTCATTCAACCATTCTCTCATGGGAAATACAAGTGTTAACCTTGCTCTCCTAGCCAGAAAACCTCATGAATCTACCCCCC
>NW_019233628.1:140644-151862 GCF_002742605.1 Olea europaea var. sylvestris
AAACCCCCCCCCCCCCCCCCAAACACCTATAAGGATCTTTCTGTCTTTCAGAATTATATATATATTTATTTTATTTTATTTTATTGTATTGTATTGTCACTCTTATTCATGAATTGTTCATTGAATCTCCACTCTGTAAAGGTCAAAAAATCAACGCTTATATCTGCATCATCAAAGAAACAGTTAGATTAAAGGAAATTTGACTGTGAAATAGAGATCATAATTTAATTTAAAATAATGAAGAACAATATGTGATTTAAAGCTTATATTGCATCTCTACAGGAAAAAGAAGTTCTCGTGAACTTATTTTTTAACCTAATGAATGCTCGTGAAAGCATGCAGCCTCTGAAATGCTTTAGAGCCCTCTATAAAATAAGTACAAAACGATGATCCAAAAAATTGAAGTATGCAACATAATAATCAAAACTCACAAAAAAATTGAAAAAGATGTCATCAAGATTTATGAGGCAAAACTTATTTCAAAAATTACAAGATAGCGTAATACTATTTTAAAGTTGATTCTTTGTTCTCAAGGCAAAGAAAATTCACAAGATGTAAAGACAGACCATCTGATCCAGTATCTGTGACCAACCTATGATAAAAAATTGATCTTTCTAAGCAAATAAGAAGAAATATATATGCACCTGAGACCAAACCATAAAGCCTGCTAAAAATGCAAGTGTGTGGAATATCTCATTCTCTGCATTGAGACCAAAATGTACCAAAAGCTCTCCTGACCTCTGCAGTCACAAAAGAAAAGGAGAAGTAAACAGAGAGTTCTTAAACAGAAGAGCACCAAGAAAACACAGAAGCAGTTACCTTCCAAAACCAGGGCAATATCCCAAAGTAAAGTATTGCCGAGTCCATAAGTATGATTACAAGCTCGTGAACAAAATGGAAATGGCTGAAGTTCAGAAATGAAAACCAATAATAAAGAGACTTGTGGTTAGTTGGAAACTCGTGCAGGAAAAACCCAGACCATACATGAATAACAATTAGAAGTTAGAAAATAAAGCAACAATAATCAACCTTTTATCAAGACTATAGGCACGAGATTTTTCAAACTTCTCTTGGCTAATTACTCCCATCAAAGGTTTTGGAAGAGTTGGTAACTTCAGAGCACCATGTTGCCGCAAATCAAGGTAAGTCTCAAAAATATACACAAATATCATAAAGCCTGAAATGTTCCAAGCCAAATTAGTGTAGGAAAAAGAAGTGAAAAGCAGATATAGGACAGAAAATCAGCAATATAATTTTAACAACATATATTATCCAATCGAGAAAAAAAAGGTCAGAAACAAGCAGTCAGCCAGCAAATATAATGTGGTAAACATGCAAATTTAAATTAAAAGGCAACCGAAGAGAGGAATTATAAAAGTTAACATTGAACCAATAACAAAATTAAACATTCAATTGATAACCACACAGTTTGCAGAAATACCATGATGTTGAAAATGTCCGGAAACAAATGCAAAAGAAGTGTTGATATTTATAAAATGAAAAGTGCAATATTGCATGCCACGTACTGTATACCATGCAGGAAATTTTTACAATTCAGACAAAGGCCAAAGCGTAGCTACTTGTTTTAAAATTCAACCTGTACTCACCTCCAAAGGCCCTAAAAAAGAGGGAGGGGGAAAGAAAGGAAAAATTCAAATAAATGAACGGAGAAAATCGGATTTCTTCACCTATCTTTTTCCTGACGGGTTAATTTCAATGGTCACTGAACTTACGCGAAAATTATAAAACTGTCATTGAAAACTTTCAGTAACGGTCACTGAACTTACGGGGCGCTTTCATAAATGGTCACTGAAGTTTAAAAATTTGCAGAAACGATCACTGAAATTTAAAAACATTTTTTCCAATTTTTTGGACTACTTTTTTGCCACTTACAACCACCGATACCGTCGAATTTTGATACCGTTAAAAAGCCCACAACGTCCTCTTCAATTATGACCCAAAATCTCCCCGTAATTCCAAAAGATTCGATCAAAAAATCGCCGCAAAAGTTGTCCAAAAAATCTGAAAATCGGCGACATTTGCGAAGATTTTCTGACGACTTCTGACCACCAAGACGGCTGGTATTTGACCCGTTGGAAAGCCTACAATGTCCTCTTCAATTACTATCTAAAATCTCCCCCAAACTCCAAAGGATTCGGCCGGAAGACACCCACAAAGTTGGCTACCCAAAAAGGCTAAAATCCAATAGTATTGGTAGTCGAAAGTTACCGGAAAGTTGCCTCAAAAGTAGCCCAAAAAATCTAAAAAATCTGCCCAAATTTTCGCCTTTTTAAATAGCTGACTTTGTGGAATTATTCCGGCCGAATCCTTTGGAGTTTGGGGAAGATTTTACACTAGTCTACCCTTTTCCGAAATCTCCGCGGGAACACCTAGATGGTAATTGAAGAGGATATTGTAGGCTTTCCAACGGTATCAAAATTCGATAGTATTTGAAAAAGTATTTTTAAACTTCAGTGACCGTTTTTAATGTTTTTAAACTCCAATGACCATTTCTGAAAGCGCCCTGAAACTTAAGTGACCGTTACTGAAAGTTTTAAACTTCAGTGATCGTTTTGTACTTTTCGCGTAAGTTCAGTGACCGTTTGTGAAATTTACCCTTTTCCTGACAGGTCACTGATACAAACAAAATGTTCTATAAGCAAATTTTAAGCTCCGTAATCTAATTTGAAGGCTGAAGCCACAAAATCAAATTAACACATTGTTTGGTATAATTTTTAGGAACAAATAACTTCTTGAGTCAACCAAGATTAACACTATTGATGATCAAGACCTGTTCATTTTCATTTATCACAAACATCCTGCTGGAAGAGATTCAATAACACTGCCCCGGCTACAAATTTTGGATCAGAAATACTCTATTCTCATTAAAAATATAGAATCATAAGAGCTATCACTCGGTTCATAATCAATATACTTAAAACCCCAAAACCACTTCAAAACATATATGATATGCCCATTCAAGCGCAATAAAAATCCTTGATAAATATTCATGACAATAAATAATCGTTAAACGATGAACATCAATTACAGAATAACAAGTATTCCAGGAGCCACTAACGAGTTAAGTTTCAAAAAAGGCAAACGATAATATTTTTACACGCTTAATATATATACATGTAATGGAGAGTAAACGTACCGACTACGGCTTCCATGTAAGGAAACGCCATGGTAGATTCAAGTTTTTTTGCAGGAGAAAGAGCGAGTGCGGTTGGGGTTTCCGATTTATTTGAATTTATTAAAGCATATGTACCTGTGCACTTCGTAAAAGGAAAAATGTGAAATTACGCACCATGCCAATGCGAAAGGTTTCCATTTATGTTTGAGATTATGTAACCCAAGAATATAATGGTAATAAAATAGAAGGTTTACAAATTAGGCCGCTATTAAAAATAAAATTTTAGTAGTTTAAAAAATGGATGAAATATGTGATGGAAAAATTGTGAAATTCATGAATATGTGTTTGAAATTAAAGGCTTATTTGAGTCACATTATTTTCAAAAAAAAATATTGTTCAACAGTGATTTGACATTATTTCAACCATACATTTTTCAATAAAATAATATTACATGCAAATCTAAAACTTTCCTTATTTTTTAGCCACACATTTCTTTTTGATTTGACATGAATAATACATTTTTCCTAGAATGTGATTCAAACATGGGCTAATTATTGACTTTCACTGTGATTAAAATCTACATTTTAATTTTCACCAAATAGGAACTAATGTAGTGAGTAAGTAAATAAATTTTTTAATACTTATATATTTATTCAATTATATATAATTGAAAATGGATGTTGATCATTTATAAATAATTTATATATTTAAATAGGTAATCTACAACTCTTGTTTGGCCTTGATAAAATTAAATTTTAGTAAATTTTGATAAAAATTGATGAAACGTATATTAAAAATTTGATATTCGTTATGAATCTTAAGAGCTATGTATTTGACAAAAACAAAAAATGAATCTTGAAAGATTGGAGGCCGAATAAGAGTATATGTGAAGAAAAAAATCTACACAAATTAATAGGATAATTACTAAACGCATATCCACGACTCTCTCTATTTAGAATGTCATCAACTAAGATTTTAATGGATTTTAAACATTTTTCTAAAATAGGTGTCCCCAGTTGCTTAATTTTATTAAAATTCATTAAAATCTAGATGCATGTCTGCAATTGAAATTTTCAATGAATTTCAATGAAGCAATTTATCTTCAATAACTAGTGAATTTATGAGAATTTCATTAATTAATGGGTATTAAAAGATTTTGGAAGAATTACACATGAAAATATACATAATTCACTCTTTCGAAATTTCATCATCTTTCATAAGAGTCATATGGTTTATTTGGAAATCTTTTCAACTTCACAAAATTTATTAGAATTTCTAATATTTTAAAATTCATTAAAATCTCAGTTGATGACAACATCGTAAACTTTAGAGAGAATTTTTTTATAGGCTCCAGCAATGCTGTCTATGTAGAATAATTTAATAAATAGAGTGCGTGAAATATGTAGCTTATATTGAGGGTTTTGTTTGACGAACATCGACACCCCTGTTCGAACAGCTTTTTCCATATATTGATATGTTGTTGGGACGGGGTTTTGTCTTTTTCCTTTTTATCCGCTCCATTTTTCATTTCTTTTTCTGTTGAAATTAGTATTTAACCATTTTATCTCTTAAAATATAAATTGTGACTAATTGGACACAAGTGAAGGCCCTATATTTCATATAAATTTAGGATTCAGGTTGCAATTTTCTCAGAGGAAGGTAACTGGCCACCCATATGTCCTCATTTATGGGTTGCGCCAACCTGCTGAGTCTGGAATGCATTCAAGTCACCCCTTAGTCATGATTGAGTTTTATTTTGATAATTACGAAGTTTGAAGTGATTATGGGTTATAGGAAATGCCTTATTACATTAAAAAAAATCAACTCTAAGCACCATGGATTGCATGTTACCTTAGTACGAAAGTCAACGACCATTCGTAAGGCAAGTTTTAAAGAGAGTTGCTTAGACAAGCAATTCGTGCATCGTGTAGAAGGTCTTAGCCTTGGAGTTTTAAAGTTTGCTTTACGTGGTGCTTACCTAATGTGTTAGAAAGTAGGGCACGCATGAGGGGGCGAAGGTTGTCTGTTGAGCATCATTGTGCTTTTGCGATCCATGTTAGGGATATAGAAACACTAATAGGCTGATTGAGTTATTGATCAAGTGAATACCCCCAAGATGCCAACATTTTGGAATTGAATATGCTATGACGTTCATTTGAGTAAGTAGTGGATTAATGGCTGGCTCTGTTTGATCGAGTAAAGCACTAACAAAGATTCATTGTAGCATGCTAAGAGCCTAAATACTTGTAAGTAGTGACAACACGATGATTGCATTGTGGAGCATGCGAGCGAGCATCAACATTTGAGATAGAGCAAGAATGCTTCATTAGGCCTGAATGCGGTTTGATTTGAGTTGGTTTCGACTCCAATCCGAAACCAAAACCAAATTAGTCAGTTCGAGTGAATTTTAACCCAAATTAATACACTCTAACTCTTAAATCGAACCAAAATGGTTTGATTCGGTTCAATTAGTCAGTTTAGACTTTTAGTCCAAATTGAATTAAAAAAACAAAATTGTCCAAATTTTGGCTCAGTTAGATTACAAGAACTAAAATAACTTTATATTACTAGAAATGTTAACTAACAAATAATCAAGTTCCTTGAGTCAGATCAGTGGAAAACTTAATAATTTTGTTGCCTTTTTATACATTAATGTAGCCTGACTGTTTGAGTAGGGAAAAAGATTAAGTATAACATGATGAGTTTGTAAAATAAATTTTCAGTACTATTACTTACCGACAATATCATAGATTGAAGAGAATTGTGATATAGGTATGAGATTAGGACTTATATTTTGATTTTTATTTGCTTTTGAAAAAAAAATGAAAATATGTAAGTGAGTTGGGTGAGTTAGCCAGCGGTTTGAGGTTTCAAATCATGATCGAACCAAACCATCATGATTTTGTCTAAAAGAAAACCAAACCAATTATCCGTGTCAAGTCGACCCGAGTGGATTCAGTTTGATTAGTTTTTCGGTGTTTTTTTGCTCCAGGCCAATGCCTAGTTCCCAAAGAATATGCTTTCAAATGGACTGGGTGCTAGCATGATAGGCAGTTGTAACAAACCGAGTTTGAGACATCAATGATGACGGCATGCATTGGAAACAAATGTAGAATAGGAGTAGCGTTTCGAGTGGTCATGTGAATAAGTTTTGAAAGTGAAATATGCAATTAGTCATGATTATGTTCGAGATAAAAGGACGAAAATAGCTTGAATTGCCACATAGGCATAAAATAGTTCTACTTAAAGACTCAGAGAGTCGGTCGTGAAAATATGCTTCGGCCATGAAACTATGTGACTACAAGAACTTCCATGATTTATGTTATGAAGTATTAGATCATTTACTAGACAAATGTAAGGTAAACTAGGAGCCAAAATGAATGGATAAGAGTATACCACTAATTACAGGACATTCATATGACAAATCAAGAGAATAGTATACAAACTTAAGCAGTGAGACATATAAATCACTTTAATTTAAAGAAGCTTATACCAACCCAAAACAGTTGATATTGGTTGATAATGGTATATATCTTTGCCCCAAATCTTCAAATAAATAACAATCCAACCAGGAAGAAAAATAATTCATACACCCAACTTTATCATAATTTTTTCTAACCGGGCATCATTTGTAAGGAAATTTGTATCTCCAAACTCCTATCATTGTTTCTTGGAGCAGTTAGTCCCTAATCAAACTTTCTTGACTTTCATCATCGGTGAGATTTCTTGTTCTTGTTAACCATTGTTGTGAAGTTTGTGTTGAAAGAAGGGCGATGGGGACTGATGAATTAATGGCGTGTATGTATTTTCTTTGTATTAACTAAATGGTTGCTGCTTGGTTTTCTATTCCCATTGTGGGGATGGGGGTGGCAGGTGGGGGTAGGATATCAAAGAAGGCAGTAAATTATGTCGGGAAGAGAGATGTTGAGGAGAGATCGATGCCAAAGCTTTGTTGAAACTAACAATTAACGTCAAACAACTCAGTCACATAACCCGTATTATTCAAGCTACTAATACCAACTAAAAGGTACAAGAAGTTCAAAATGGATATAATTATATAAATATACCTCTTCGGACCTCAGATGCAATCCCAGTTTTAGCTGTTCCTTTATTTCAAAAATTGAGCTATTGAGAGAGTATTCTCAAGTGTAAGACTAGGAGGAGATAGTAAATAATTTTCTATCTCTATAAGTTCACGTCAATGTTTTCCCTTTTGTCCTTATCTTTTTATTTAATACTAGCGTACAAGATAAATGTTATTTCTTGATTACATAGTTCTGATAAATGAGACTAGGAAGAGGCTTGATCGTATAAACTTTTAGAATACTATTTTGGGGGTTAAGTAGAACAAAGTTGGAGTATATCTAATGCGCTTTTGGTATAGTAAGAATACGACTGTGTGGAATTGATTATCACAGATAATGTCGTATAAAGTTGACTCCATAAATTAAGGGAATGACAACATTAGTCGTCCTGCTTGTAGACTTAAAGAAACTCTAATTTACAAAATAATGCGATTTCAGTAGAAAATGTTAGACCAAAATTAACACGACATGTTGTGGCTGTCAAAACTAAGATTGCATTCGATCTTCAAGTATATATAGCTAAAACCAAACAGAATGGCAAAAAATGATTTATGTAGCCAATATCAAATTATATTTAATAAAAAGGTTTAGCTGTCCTTTTTTGTCTTGGATTCTACAAGAGTACTGCATGACATCTAGATCGCTGTGATGGAAGTTTGTGAAATCATATGAAAAATCAATTGGGAAAGAACACAATCAATAAATTAATGAAATTAAGAAGACAAGACAGACCTTAAGTAAGAGCTTTCCAGTACCCAGCACAAAACCAGCATTAGTATTACCAATTCCAGTTGCAAACTGACCAAATGCTCCAGCAGTACATTTGTGTGAGTCTGTACCCAGCAAGACCCAGTGATAGAAATAAATTATCCAAGAATTATTTTATGTTGTGTGTACCGCACATTCTGGAAAGATGTTGCTGTTGACAAGTGGCTATTATTTTTACATGGTAATTATATCAAGAAAAATCTGACTGATGACAAAGTATCTTCCTGTATTATTAGTTATTAATAATTTTACTATAGAACATTATATTTATAGGAGCTTGCCAAGGCATTTATTTGCAGCAGGTTCCTACAGTATGTGACTGTGTTATAATCCTCATTTCCCGTGATTTACCTGATTTGTTCAGTACATTATATTTCTCTTTTTCTCTGACAATTCCAGTAGATAAACTGCCATAAATTCTTGGATGTTGAATCTAACTTTCTAAAGTGGATCTCTTCTTTCATATTCTGTGGCTGCTAACTTTGTTATTATTGGAGTTAACTCAATCGAATGTTTAGGAGCTTTCGATGATCCTTTAGGATGTCGTGGTGCAATTCTATCTAGAGGTTCCAAATAATGCTGGTTTATCATAACATGTAGACATTTGCAATTTAATTCCAGCAACCACATGAAGATGCTTCATTTGACAGAGCAACAAATATGTTGGCAGTTTGAAAAATAGCCTTATGCCAACACCATTTTGTGTATTATTTGATAGCCATATGTTAAACCAACTTTTCCATTGCAAGTTCACGCCAATGCCAACACCAGTTGAAAAATTCAGATTTATTACGTTCAAATGACTGTAATTATTACTCATCTTATCTAATTACAACTAGTTTGTGAGATATTATAATTAATCTTAATTTTCATTTATCGTGATAGTTCGTAACATGGCTACAACATGGAATCAACGTCGACGCGAACGCCAACATTTAGGTTTATTTTGGACAATGGTCATACAAGCGACTGTGATATATAATGATATTAAATGTTGTGAACATCTTCCTAGAGCTCTTCATACCAATTGGGATTCCGAAAGAGAGTTGACACTTACACGAATGTTTGGCATGAGTGATACGGTATGTCGTGATCTACTTAGGATGAAAATAGGTCCGTTTCAAAGATTATGTGCTCGTTTGCGAACGTATGGGTTGGTTGATAGTAAATTTGTCAGAATTGAGGAACAAGTGGCTATTTTTCTAAATACCGTCGGACATGACCAACGTAATCGATCTGTACATTTTACTTTCTTTCGATCTGGTCAAATGGTGAGCTTTTACTTCCACAGAGTCTTGCACGCTTGTCTTCGACTATATAGAGAAGTTGTGATTAACGTCACTCCTCATCACTCTCCATACGAGAAGGAAAATGTGAAGCCATGGTACTCATTTTTTCAGGTTAGAGGTTTGTAGTTATTTCATTATATCTCTTAAAACTTCCATATTATAATATTTCAAAAATTATTCCTTTTTAAAGGATGCTGTAGGGGCAATAGATGGTACGCATATAGCTGTGAATGTGCCCTTAGAGGAGCAAGCTAGATATCACAATAGAAAACAGGTGATTTCTCAAAATGTTTTGGTAGCTTGTACAATTGATATGAAATTTACATATGTGCTTGCCGGTTGGGAGGGATCCGCACATGATAGTTGATTGTTAAGGAGTGTAATATTACGTCAAGAGCATAATCTAACAATTCCTTTTGGTAAGTTGTATTACAATTTCGAAAAAATCTTTCATATACAACTTATAATGCAATAACAATTGTAACGGGTAAATATTATCTCGTCGACGTCGATTTTCCATTGGTTTCGGAATTTCTTGGACCATATCGTGGGATTCGTTATCATCGTAGAGACATTGGGGGCCAACATCCTGAAAGTAGTAAGGAGTTATTCAATTTTTGACATTCATCTCTTCGTAATGTCATTGAGAGGACAATTGGTTTGCTTAAAAAAAGATTTCAATATTTGGGACATCAATCCTACCTCGACATTGACACACAAGCAAAAATAGTCCTTGCTTGTTCTGCCATCCATAACTTTTTAAGGATTGATGACGTAGAAGATGTTTGTGAGGAGGACCTACACACGTTGATGTACTTGAGGATGAAACTCCAAATGCTCACATATCTTTTACATCTCAAGAAGCATGGTCTAATAAGAGGAATACAATTGCTGAGTTAATGTGGGCTGATTATCGTCCCAATCAGGATGCAAGAGTCGATTTCGATTGAAATATGATATTTTCTTTATTTTATTTATGTTGTTATGTAATGGACTTAAACTCGACACATTTCATGGTTAGCTATTGCTTAGAATAAATACATATTGATATTAGATAGGTTTTTCTTCCACGTCCTTATGTAACTGTTGACATAAGGTTGCTAAAATTTTAAATGTTATAATTGGATTTGATGTTATTAGTTTCAAATTGTTGACATTCATTATTTTACATATTTTTATATAATGGTCAACCATAAACTTTTAATCTTGGTATACAGATTTCATGGCACATAATCGACAAATCTCTACGGCACCGTTTCAAGTGCCTAGACCAACCATCCATTTAGATGTGGAGGAAATAAGCTCAACCAAAATGGATCTCAATGCTAGGAATCGTCATGAGAGTCGGAGTGATGCAATGAATGGTTGTACAATAACTGCATTACTACGTCAAGTGTTGGTCGGTCACAAAAAGGAGTGACAATGGGTTTTCATCATATCACGTTTTCAAAGCAATTGAGAGCGTGTATAACGGATGTGGAATCATGGTCTCGGATAAGAATGTGAGGGCGCGATTGAAGACTCTTAAAAAGGAATTTCTCGAAGTTCGCCAATTGTTGAGTATGAGTGGTTTAGGGTTAGTTCCTGACACTGAACGTGTCACAGCAGATGTTATAGCTTGGGAAGAGTTTTTGAAGGTACAATATTTCATCAACCAACTTATTAGGCATTAAATATTAGTAGTATAATATCTTTTGAACATTGATTATGCGTAGCATATATACCACTCTTTTTTCATTTGTAGGGAAAACTAGAATTCGGAAAGTGGAGGAACAAGCTTTGTCCTCGTTATGATGATATGGAGGCTATCTTTTGAAATGACTCTGTTATAGGAGATTGCACTGTAACTGGCAATGATAATTTATCCCCTATTCCTGGTATGTTGAAGATCGTAAAAAAAAAAATTAAAAAAAAAATAAATATATATATATATATATATA
>NW_019233628.1:153861-172872 GCF_002742605.1 Olea europaea var. sylvestris
GATCCGTCTCCACTACTTTAAGATGGCATGATTGGATAATTCAACAAACATATGTAAAAGTATGATATTCATATTAGTTTGAATTGCCACTCACTTTTGATAGAGATTTTTTTGTTTTTTAATTTTACTTTTTGTTCTTCTATTCTATGCTGGACATAATCTCATTATTGTTTATTTGATTATCTCATAATCATTTTTTATTGGAACGAAAAGAATTAATTCTCGTACATGAGTATAAATTTGAATTGGTGAGTTTGTTTTCCTTATTGTTATAAATTTTATTTTTTTCGATAACTTTATTTTCAAAATACGACTTCTTCAAAAAAAAAAAATCATAATAAGAGATATTACTCAATATATTTAATTGTGAAGGGACCATTACTTAGTACGTCAAAAAATTGACTGACTAATTGTCATGAAAAAAATGATAATTTCCATAGAAAAAGAGATCATTTCTATAGAAAATAATGGTTGTCAAACAATTAAAGTCGGAAAAACTGATTATTTTCATGGAAAATAGTGGTTATCAAACACCAAAAGACGGAAAAATGCAATATTCTCTAGGTAAAAAATCAGGTCAATCAAACAACTATAATTGACAATTCCCATGGAAATAATTTTTAGGTAATTTAATTGCCTAGAAAATATTTTCTTTCCATGTAATTTTTTTACCTGTAATCAAAAGCACCCTTAGGATGGAACCGTCTAAGAATCTTTTAAAGACTCGTGCGTGCACACGATGACCTTGAGCAAGAATTCTTTCCTCAATTCTTGCTCAAAATTGACTGACTAATTGTCATGGAAAAAATGACAATTTCCATAGAAAAAAAGATAATTTCCATAGAAAATAATGGTTGTCAAACAACTAAAGTCGGAAAAACTGATTATTTTCATGAAAAATAGTGGCTATCAAATACCAAAAGATGGAAAAATGCAATATTTTCTAGGTAGAAAATCAGGTCAATCAAACAACTATAATTGACAATTTCCATGGAAATATTTTATAGGCAATTTAATTGCCTATAAAATATTTTCTTTCCATGTAATTTTCCTATTTGTAATCAAACACACCCTTAGGATGGAACCGTCTAAGAATCTTTTAAAGACTCGTGCGGTGCACACAATGACCTTGAGCAAGAATTCTATCCTCAATTCTTGCTCAAGATTTTAATCAATTTTTTGATTGTTGCCGGAGGATTAAAAATACTTCCTCAATTCGTTGAGTAAGAATTTCTCGAAAAACAATATATCCCATTTTAATTTTGCTAAAAATCAGATTTTTATTAATTTTTGATAAAAATGATGAAATATGTGGTTGAAAAACTGATAAAAGTTACGGATCTATGAAATATATTTAAAATTAATTGTTGACTTTGACTTAATTTTTTATCAAGTTAATTAACTTAAAAAGCAAAACAAAAAGAAAAAAGAATGATAAAATCGTGCAATCTTGAGAACAGGACCCAGCTTGAGGATAAGAGCGAAGTTTTACCAAATAAGTTATTCGAGTTCGAATAAGTTCGAGTCTTATTCAAGGAAGAGTGGAATTAAAAAATAAATAGAAATGATGCAATCTTCCTTTTTCTTATTTGGAGGAAAAAAAAAAAAAAAAATAAAACAAATAGTGTGCCTGGCACGTGTAGACACACACAGAACAAGAACACCATAAACACGAACACAAGATGGCACGCCATGAATTGCATGCATATAACATATTTAAATTTTGTATAAAGTCAAATGGTTATAATTAATGCACACTTTCTGTTTGGGAAAAAAACAAATAAACATAAATAAGGGATCTGCCTTTTTCAGTTTTTTGAGCATTTCGTGTGTATATAATTTCTGTTTGAATCATATAAAAAAACTAGTTTTATACCCTGATATTTGACAATAGTTTTAATCAATTACTAGGGGCCACAATAAAACACTGTACAAATTGAATACTTTGTTATTGATTTTTGAATGATTTATATTTTATCCGAGAAAAATGCAAATTTACATTTAAAAAATATTTTTTCATTAATATTTTGCTCATCATTTTCACTAATTTGATTTCAAACAGTCAATTCAAGTGATCGAAAGGAAAAAATAAATATTCAATCAAATAAAAACAATTCGTTAAATTGAATATAATCGGTTCAGACATATTCTATGTACTGTGTACACAAATATGATAGGAGAAAATGCAAATTTAGGTTCTAATTAATTGAAAATTTGTAGAAAAATTATAAACAAATTTTAAAAATTTAGAAATGGTAAGATTTTGGTAAAAGGTGTGAGTGAGAGAATAAGAGAAGAAGAAAAAATCAAATTTATTGTGATTTTGCTCCTATTTGGTGGGAATTAAAATCAAATTTTTAGTAAATTTTGATAAAAGTTAAAAAAGTTAAGAATTTCATGAAATATGTTATTAAAATTGTTTATTAACATTGATTTAAATTAAAATTAAAATTTTAATCGATACCAAATATGATTTATCTAAAAAAAAAAATTCTCAAAAGTTGGAGGGTCACGTGACCCTAGGACTCCCCTTGGTCTGCCCCTGTCGATTACTTTCAAGAAACTAGTTTATCTTAAAAATTCAAAACTCCACCGTCTCAAATCAATTATATCGACGTTGAAGATCGATCTCTTCTTTAAAGCTATTAACCTTTTATATCATATTCCGACTATATCCAAACACCGCACCACTTACGATTCTTTAATTTCGTGTTATGTATTAAGTGTTACATAACCTGATAGTACAATATATTTTAATCAATTTATCCCTTTTAATACAATTTAAATTAGTCCTATTCAACGTACCAACCATTTTGTTTCCCACCTTAAGTGGTTCAAATGCAAATTGGGGTAATTAAAGGGAAGGATTGCTGTTGAAGCTATTGTATGACGTACAAATGGTTGCATGAACCATGCATTGAAACCCATCCAGTTGATCCGGGTTGGCCCAAATGGTTGACCCGTGAATAATCTCTTCTTCTCCATTTTCAATGTACATTTAGGATTAAATATGTACTTGGTATGGGGAGGGTCATGCTTTTTCATAAACTTTTGAAAAAATTGCACTATTGATCTCCAAACTATTTTACTAGTAAATTTAATCTCAATACGTATAAAGAGCAAGTTGATCCCCAATCTTGATTTCATTATAATGGTAGAATAAGTTCGTAACTAACTGAAACCGTCCAAAAGTATATTAAGCCCCTATTCGGTGTAATTAAAAATAAAATTTTACTACTAATGAAATATGTAGTTGAGAAGTTGATAAAAGTTGTGAGTTCCTTGAAATGTATGATTAAAATCAATTATTGACTTTGAACTAAATTTGTTTATCAATTTTTTAAGCTATGCTAAACGAGGACTAAATTTCTATGTATTCAACTTAATGAAAGAAATATTTGTTTTCCAACTTTGATGATGTTTAAAAAATTTGAAGTCACGTGTTTTTTCACAACCACCACCTACAAAGATATGAACGATTGAGAAATAATTTGACAACTAACAAATTACGCTAAGGAAAACAATGTTGCTATTTTCTCGAATTTTTTTAATCCATTGGCCAAGTACATATGTAGATAAATCATATAACTATAGCAGAATGTTAGAGAACAATTGATTTTTTTTACCACGAACTAACTTACTATTCAAACAATACTTTAAGAACCAATGGTGCAATTTTATCGAAATTTTTAATCCATTTGCTAAGTTTACACATTATTTATTTTTTCTCAAGTGTCACATTCCATATATTCCTTTCTATATATAGTGTCACTTCCTTAACATTCTCGCATATTTCAATCAGTTCTCTCTCTCTAAAAGTTGGAAACATCAGAGAAAGAGATGGATGCACAACCACCTTCTCACGGCGGAAACAGCCCCTTCAAGGCGGCGATACTGGCTTTAGTGATGGTCGTGCTCGCTGGACATCTCTTGATATGGGTCATGATGCCTACAAAAGTTTATAGACAACATTGGTTGCCGGACATTCGACTAAAATCCAGCCCCACCTATTTTGGAGCATCTGGTATGTACTAATCTTTTATCGCATGTTTGGTGAGAAAAATTAAATAATATTGAACAGTTTAATAAAGGAAAAAAAAGTAATTATTTTGTATGAGAGAATAGTCAAGTACATTTATATGAGCTAGTCAAAGTTAAACATGTATTTCACGTTATTCTAAAATACTTTATATGTGATGTAAAAGTAATATTTCGTACCCATTTGTTGAAGGATTTGATGAGTTTCGGACGAATTAAAGAAAATAAAATTTAGTATAGAAATTTAAGAAAATAAAATTGTACTCAAATTGTACTCTTAAAACTTAATTTCTATGATTCAAATTTTTTTGTATTGATGAAATATGAGCAATCTTTTTATATGTGATACATAAAAATTAATTGTTAATACATAAATTTAAACACCCATTAAAATTTATAAATACATGAATATGAATACATTAATCTATAATAACTCCAGATTCATATAATTTAATATTCATCAAGTGAAAATTCATTGAATCTAGATTAATGTGAATATTAATTAATTGAGAATTAATAACACAAATTTCTTAAACAAGAATAATTATTAGTATTTATTACATATTGAAAAATGAAAAGTAAGGTATTATTAAAATAATTGAATTGTAGAGGGTTAAAATCGTCCAAAAAATAATTCTCCCTCGACGTAATACTTTAATATAAATTATAGATTATAGATAAACATATATGATTTCCTAAGTATCGGTGTTTAACTTATATTAAGCACTGATGACATGGAACATTCACTGGTGCTTAACATAAGTTGAATACTTGTACTTAAGAGATCATTCTTATATAGATAAAATAGGTGGACACTCGTATACATGCCCAGATATACTTCACTATTCGTATATGGTTGATCTAGTTAAGGAGGATTGCACTAGGTTGAGAAATTAACATTTAAATTTCATTTTATTTAAACTCATTTTCAATCACGCATTCTTTTTGTATAATAATTTTGCACGTAGATCATAACTTTTCACTACTTTTTAAACACATATTCTCAAAAAAAAAAAAAAAACCCCCTTTTCACAAAATTTATTCTGAAAAAATATACATCAACCGGACTTTATATATGGACAATCAGTTTTAAGAAATTATTTTTGAAGTGCAATACAAAATACGAAGCCATAAAAAAACATACATACATATATATATATATATATATTTTTTTTTTTCCTTCATTTACTCCCATTAATATCATTTATACTAACTATCATTTGTGTTTGCAGGAGTAACATTTTTGATCTTCATGTTCCCTATTCTATTCATGGCTGTCATGGGCTGTGTATATCTCCATTTAGCACAGAAATCAAGGGATAATCATTTAAAAGGGTACGTGAGCCATAAAATAATAATGTCACGTTTGGTTGAAGTATCAGATAATGTTAAATCAATAAATCATATTAAATCAGATAATGTTAAATCAATAAATCATAATAAAAAATGAAAAAGAAGTTTTAATATACATTTTGGTTGTGTCTAATATTTCCTATCCAGAGCAAATCCCGGTGTAAAAAAGTGGGTTGGGCTGCCCTATGTTTTTGACAAATCTTCGGTTTTTTGTTGTTTTGCTTCGTAAAATTGGCAGAAAAAGGGCTCGTTTGGTAGGTTTTTGAAAAGTCGAAAGCTGATTCTAAGATTAAGAAGTTGTTTTTAAACATGTTAGAATAATTTTTAAAAAATACTTCGTTTGGGTGCAAGAGCTCTTAGATAAAACTAGCGTAAGATAACTTTACGAAGAAACACTCCTACAAGAAGTAGAAGCCCTCTCAAATGGGCACATAGAATATCTCAAACGTACAACTCCAATTCTACTTTAAAATTTAACTCATTCTAAAATACAGTTCTAGTACACCATTGGTCATGTTTGGTACATGCTAATAAACCATATTAATATTACATTTTTTTCTTCTTTTTTGATACTATGATTGCTGCTCGATCTTCCTTACTAAATATTTATAATATTCTACCATCTAATGATTATAAGCATGCTCAGAAGAAGAAAGACAGTACTGAACACAATTGAACTGTATAATATATTTACTTTTAATTTTGAATTACGAACTGCAGGAATGGAAAGCACAGATTGGCTATATTGCGGAGGCCTGTAATAATGAAAGGACTTGGAGTGGTATCAAGGATTGAACTGGCTTTCTTTCTCATGTTCATAGCACTTCTTGTTTGGTCTTTTGCTACGTATTTGCGTATTGGCTTTGCTACTATCACACCTCAGTCAGCTGCAAATAGTGGGGAGAAAGTGTAGGCAATTTTTTATAAATTAATTGTTCGTTTCGATTTTTTTTTTCGATCACATGTAGCGATAACTGGACACGTTAGTGAAAAAGAATTTGTAGAGAATTTCAAATTTAAGTTTTCGAAGAAGTGGTCTACTTGACAATATTATTTATTGAAGTCACACGGTCACACTTTTATGAACACTTTACGCTCTGGTCATTCGATAAAAAAAAACATAATCGGCCATATTATTATTAAAAGTTCGATGTAACCATGATGATGAATTATGACAGGTGGGAAGTGAAGTTGGAGACTGCAGCTCTCCGACTAGGTCTAATCGGTAACGTATGTCTGAGTTTTCTCTTCTTTCCGGTGACTCGTGGCTCATCGTTGCTACCACTTTTTGGTCTCACCTCCGAGGCTAGTGTCAAGTACCATATTTGGCTAGGCCATATTGTCATGACACTCTTCACTGCTCATGGTTTATCCTACATTATCTACTGGGCTGTTACACACAATATATCAGAGGTAATTTAATTACAATCAAGAATACTTTTTATTCTTATTCTTGAAATTAATTAATTTACATTTTAATTATATGTAATAATTATTTTTTTTGTAAATTCAGATGCTGAAATGGGATAATACAGGAGTTTCCCATGTGGCTGGAGAGTTGGCTTTACTATCTGGATTAGTGTTATGGGCTACAACATACCCTAAGATAAGGAGAAAAATGTTTGAGCTCTTCTTTTACACTCATCATTTGTACATTCTCTTCGTCTTCTTCTTTGTGCTTCATGTTGGCATTAGTTATGCCTTCGTTATGCTTCCGGGTTTCTATCTTTTCATGATCGATCGATACCTGAGATTCTTACAATCCCGGCAAAGTGTACGCTTGGTCTCTGCCCGTATTTTGACTTGTGAGACGATTGAGCTCAACTTCTCAAAAAGCACAGGTATAGAACAAAAATGCACACATTTATATTGATATTAGATATAAAGCATTTCCATGTTGGTCACTAAATTTAAATCGATTTTACAAGTTATTTGATCTACATCCTGTAGTTTGACTAACAGAAAAGTCATGTGACAACCTACTGGGCCACGTGACATTTCTTGTTGGTCGAACTAATGGACATAGATGGAATGTCCAAATTGCAACAAAAGTAGGGTTCAATGATCGTAAAATACAAACTCATGAGAAATTTCATTCAAAGTATAGTGATAACCTGTATGTTTAACCCGATACATGTCATTAAATCAATATGTGCTATCCACTTTTCAATTATATAACAAGGTTTTGTTCTTCTTTTAGGGCTGATTTACCCTCCAACAAGCGTCTTGTTTATGAATGTGCCTAGCATTTCTAAGCTGCAATGGCATCCCTTTACAATTAGTTCCAACAGTAACTTGGAAGCTGAGAAGCTGAGTGTTATCATCAAAGGTGAAGGAAGTTGGTCCAACAAACTCTACCAATTGCTATCATCACCTTCTTCTGTTGAAAGGCTTGATGTTTCTATTGAAGGGCCTTATGGGCCTACTTCGACGAATTTTCTAAGGTATGGAATGAATTTTTAGCTTGTTGAATGTCTCGACAATGTAATAGCTTGAACTTTTAACTGAAGTCATCTTTCAGCATAGTATTTGAGACACAAAAATCATAGGTTTAGGGCCGTCGCTAACCATTTAAGAATTCCTTATGTTGGACTTTCACAAAAACAGAGGAATATTATATCGATGTGTGTAAGCAAAACAAGGTCGTTTAGTTTTGGTCCACCCCACACAAGTGAAAGAGTCGAGATATAAATACAACATAGATTTTTAGATACAGTGGTAAACTCAACAGAGTATTACTTCTAAAATGTTAAAATTTGGTGGATTGATGAATCATATTTTGGTGCAGGCATGACTTACTAGTGATGGTGAGTGGAGGCAGTGGCCTAACCCCTTTTATCTCTATCATCAGGGAGCTCATTTATGCAAGTGAAACACTGAAATCCAAAACCCCAGAAATTCTTCTAATCAGTTCATTCAAGAACTCTTCAGACCTTACCATGTTAGACCTCATTCTCCCAATATCTGGTGCCCCATCACAACTTTCCAATCTCTCTGTCCAAATTGAGGCATTTGTAACAAGAGAAAAACAACCCACAGCACAACAAAAGAAGAATATTCAGACATTGTGGTTCAAACCTAGTCCATCAGATGCAGCCATCACTCCAATCTTAGGCCGAAACAGTTGGCTCTGTCTTGGTTCTATAATCTCGTCGTCATTCATCATATACCTTATTTTCATCGGGATTTTGACCAGATACTACATTTTCCCGATCGATCATAATACAAATAAGATCTATTCGTCTGCTAAGAAATCTGAGCTGAACATACTATTCATATGTGTATGTATAATCATCACAGCCACTACAGCCTTTCTTTGGAACAAAAGTAAAAATGCAAAGGAAAGTATACAGATTCAGAACATGGAAGGAGCATCTCCAACAGCATCACCAAACTCATTGATTTATAATGCAGATAGAGAACTTGAAAGCTCCCCCCAACAGGCATTTCTTCAGACAGTTAATGTGCATTATGGTGAAAGGCCAGACCTCAAGAGTAAGTTATATTAACTCTTTAAGTTCATTTTGATGTTTATTGTAAGTTTAGAAACTGATTTTTATTGCTTGTAGGAGGAAACGTGAGGCTATATCTAGAGAGACTCGAACTTCTTACTTTTAAGATAAAAAAGTTAGTTATTTTGTAAATAAATTCTTAACTTAGCATTACAATAATCAGTTTAATATACCAAACATACTACGACTTTGCGCAATTTTTTTTTTCCTTTCGCTATTTATTACCTATCAACCACAAGCTAACAACAACCATCCAGAAACATAGCTGTATCGACTACCTACTAACAATCATCGTCAACTTGAAAATAAACTTCCAACATTTATGATCATATAAGAGCCGGCCTAATCCAATTTCAAGTTAAAAACTCTATGAAACTTCACCCTACAATCTTTACTTTGTTTGCAGGAATTTTGTTTGAGCGCAAAGAATCAAGTGTTGGTGTTCTTGTTTGTGGACCTAAGAAAATGAGACACGAGGTTGCAAATATATGTTCATCTGGTTTGGCAGCTAATCTTCATTTTGAATCCATCAGCTTCAGTTGGTGACGAATAAGCAGATGCCACAGAAAAGGGGTTTCAAATTCAAATTATCTCGTTCTATATCAGTGAATACATTGTTATATTTTCTTGCATTTTTGTCCTTTCATCTTTCTTCTGGTTGGCTGAGCTTTTGACATATGACTGTAAGTGGGAAGATGGAGATACCCCCCCCATGTGTGAATAATATGATTTCTGTTTGTTGAATAAACTATAATGGTCCTTTTTGTGCATAGAAAATCACCACCGATGATCCTTATTATGTTGGAAATTGTTCAAATGATAAAAATAAGAGTAATGCTATTTAGCACCATATTAGTCTAAGTTGCAGCACTAGTCGCATTAAATTAAATGTTCAATTAAATACAAGAAATTATAATCTAATTAGAATATATAATACGCTGACACCTAAATTGATGTTTAACACCACCGATGCTTACTTGATGTTACTTGATAGAAACTAACGAGGATTAACATTATAATCAATTACATATAAATAGATGCTTACTTGATGTTTAACTGAGTGTTTCTATCTATATAAATAGATGTTACTTGATAGACACTAATGAGGATTAACATTATAATCAATTACATACTTCCAAATTTCAAAAATTCTTCGAAGTCTTATTGTTCTTATAGGTTCTTCATCTTTGCTTGGTGATTAAACTCCAAGGTTTGATTAATCCTCATAGCTATCTGTTAGTGTATCGCGTAAGCATATCTCAAGATCGAGAAGAGAGGACAAATATCACTCTAAGACAGTGTATCATATTTGTGTTTAAGCCTCCATTTACTGGGTTTTTCATAGTTTCTTCGTTCAACTTTCTGCCTTATTTCTTGTTCCGGTTTCATTGATTTGGTTTTTGGTGTTTCATCTCCCACTCTCTCAAAATATTTCCCCAACATATTATATTATGATAATTTCATCGATTTAGCTCATTTTAGTCCAACTATCTAATCAATAACACCTATTTGGGTGCCGAGGCAACCGCTGCACATACCACATTACCATAGGCCATCCTCCTTTCAGCTTTAACAGAGTCTGCGTGCTTTAGACCTTTCTTACTTACAGAACATAACATGAGTTGTCCATCAGAAAATAGCACAAACAGTAACATCAATGGCATGGAGAACTCAAGCTGGATCACGGTAAACCTCTGTGAGATGAAATGGTTGGACACTGCCGCTTTGTGTTGCACCAGAAGCAAGACCATTACCCAGAGTATGTAATAGTTTGCTAGTGGCATTTCTACCGAAGAGCCCAACATCAAGATAAAAAGCACCACACAACAATATAATAATTCGCAATTTGTTGAGCCAGGTTACCTCAGTTCAAATTTATAATGATCTTTATATTATTTCAAGCTGAGAAAGAAATCAGAACACTTAAACCATCCCCCTTGCTGAAAAGTTCAACTAGAGAACATGACGGCTTGATGATAGAAGTAGAAACTTCGTGAAATCACTCTTTTATCTCCAAAAAATAATGACAATCAATGATACCTCACCCTTCCAGGATATGTTATACAGTGACCCATCTGAAAGTCCAATTAGCACGTGCTTGTGATCACAAATAATATTGCTCCTGCCATTCACATATAAATGAAATAAAAATTAAAGTGAGACTGGAAAGAAATAATGACATACCGTACAAGGTCAAATTCCCATAAAAAAAGACAGTAAACTTTATCATCATTTTTCTCTACATATTTATCCAACTCAACCAGCAATAGTAAGAAAAGTGGCAGAAAGCATGAATCTAGATGTTAAAAATGAAGAGAAACAAGAATTTAAATCGGCAGAACAAACTTATCAGGCAGTGGACTTTAATTTTACAATTAGTAAGATAGTTGTCAGCCTAGTTTTTTCCCATTGAATGCTTTCTGATTTTCGTTACTTGTGATTCCTGTTATGGAATTTAGCAGTGTTCAACAATTTTAACAAGATAACACTAACCTCAAGCTGTATATTCAGCCCTCACAATCTCACAGAATTTGCTATAACCAGATAGGTAGCATCCTGCCATCTCTATATTAAGCTCTGCCCCATTTACAATTTAGTTTCAACAATTAAAGAAAGTACCATTTTTAAGGCACTGTTATGAAAATATAATGCTATGTGAAAGAAACGAAGGACATACAGACCATAATTTCTTAGTCTTGTTAAGGTCACCATGTGATGCTTAATTAGCAACCATCGCAAGCTGTATTGGTTCAATGAACGTTACCAACCATATCTATCTGCAAATTAATGTCATTTCCTTTACGGACTGTGATACTGTTTTCTCTCTTTATTTCTAAAAATATTTTAATGATTGCTTTCTGATTAGTTTGCTATAGAAATGGCATTCCTTACATTTAGCAAAGTTTATATGCAACTCAGATCTTTCACTAAAATTGCTGATCCATCAACATTCACTAGCTATACAATTATGTAAGAAATGAAGTTCAAAGCTACACATTAAAATTTTGAAAATCATCTGTAATGTAACAAGAAGGGCACTTACACAGTCAAGTTGTTATCTGCGAAGGGAACTTGCTCACTGAGAAGTAAAGAAATATTTATCAGAGACAAACCAGTTGGTTGCTTCCCGCCAATTTGTATCTTCCTTTCTGTAAATTGAACCTTAAATATGTGTTGGAAAATGAAGATGTCTGCCAAAAGGAAATCTTGTTAGTAACTGGCTGCTACTGAACACAACAGCAAATCCATTACTAGTAAACTAGGTAGAAGATCACGTAAAAATAGTAGTTGACAAAATGTTTTTCCTTCACGAGTGATCGATTGAATTACACTTGGCGCCAATTAAACAACCGGTGATCCAGCAACTCAAAATATCCAAAATTTGATAAAATTACAAACATTTAAGCAGCAAATTCTTATAGATGCTCTATAAAATAAGATGATTTAGTTTATCCCTAATGTTCAGATAAATTCAGTACACCAGTGATGAAACACTTACAAGAACAGCGATCAACTTAGTCTCCGGGCTCCAAACCGCCCTCAAAAGATAAAGTAATGTGTGTATATATTTGTTAATCATTTGTTATTACGTTTTAACAGTGATTTCGTTACATTGAAACTAAATGGACCAAATATGTCATAACTAGGGTTACACGAAAATCGTGGGAGAGCAAATCCAATCGAACTAGTTGGTTTGACGTCATTGATTTCGATCCATATGGACCCGCGATTTTTTCCCTAAAACTAAACTAAACCATTTCAAAATTGTTTGGTGTAAGTTTCGATTTTCAAAAATTGCACTAAATCAAACAGAACATTTTTTAAATTTTTAATTAAAAAATTAATTTTATTAAATTATAAATTCTACAGTTTTCAAAAAAAATACCAATTTACATGATACAGCAAATCATCGGTACAAATTACAAATGATCATTTGAATTGGGTCATACAATGGTAGTTGACAATGAACAACAAAGAGGTTATATGTATGCTACGAAGAAATGACGACTCCAGTCACTACACTATCAATTTCATCAAAGGAGACTACGAAAAGTAGTAGCCCAAATCCTTCGCAACCCACTTTAGGTATTTCTAAACCCATTCCTTCTATTTAAGTTAGACTTGTGCTAATCATGTAATCTGTGAAGAATGATTTGGTTCATTCTGATTGTTGTGAAGATTTGACCGATCCTAATTTTAACATATTACTTTGGTGGGAATTGAATGCAGCAGGTACAAAATTGTTTTCCAAATTGCCAGATGTATTAACAATTCAAATATTCACGATTGCTCTGAAGCCAGCATTTTCCACGAAAGGTTGCATTTTTTATTCCTTTAGGAGTTCATTGGATGCAACGATGTTGGTGCCTTAATATGCACGAAAATTAGTTGCATAGCAATAAGAAACCTACGATGCTTCGTCAATATTTAGATGAGATAGGGGTATTGGATGATTCATAGAAAGCCGTAGAAAGTAAAATTTATATTCTATTATCAATTTTGATATATGCATATTGTTTTTTAATTGCTTGTCAATATCATAATTAAAGACTAATGAATATTTTGATATTTGCATTATGTACAGAGGCCGAATCATGCGTTTTAAGAGGGGATATTGATCCAATTATTATCAAATGAGAGTTTAGAATGAAATTTTTATACTTCTGTACTTGTTCCTTTTTTCATAAACTGGTAGAAATATTGTGTTGAAACATGAACTATATGCAATTTTTGCGTGATTTATGATTAAAAGTTGCTCGACTTTATATTTGAGTTACTAATTTTGCTAAATCTAATGACTGTGTGTTGAATTGAGGAATACTACAATTTGTGGCTTTCCCATTTTGTAACCATGAACGTTTGCTTGTTTTGTCGATAAAGAGGTTTTGCTGCTACTTTTACTGATGAAGCTTGAAGGGGTACTGCTGCTTCTATATTATTGCTTGTAAAAGTTTGAGTGGAGAAAGTTATTGACTTGTTACTAGATGCTACCTTGCTACATTTTTTTTTGCATCTTCTTATATTCATACTACTTTTGCATCTTATTTTTTTGGCGTCTTCTTCTGCATATATGTTCATATTAATCGATAGATGGTCTTCACATAAATTGGTTCAAGTTTGGGAAGCTTTGTTTGCATACATTTTATCTATGCTTCTTTCTTTATTGGAAAACTCATTAAAATCGTGTCTAGTTCAATCAAAAACCAAAATTTTATATTATTGGATACCTTGCTACAACCGCAACGATTGTTGGACCGTTTCACCATTTTCGATCGAACTAAACGTCTCTGTCCGATTTTCAAAATTTTTATTTTTTGCTTTATTTAAAATAAGATGAAAAAATAAATTTTTTTAACGCATTCCTAACAAATTTTTGAATAGAAACCGTCATTATGAACGAGAGTATAATTAATAAAGGAGATGAACCTAAAAACATAAGTGAGCCTATAAATAAAGATTGAAACATTTAAAAAGTGATGTAACAACAAAAATTATGGTGGCAACATAATTAACCATATAAAATTTATGGTTGAAGATTCAACTTTGAGCATGTTTGAGGAGATAAATTAGATATTATTAGATAGTATAAACAATAAAAATCTAAGTCCCTATTTGATTGTCATTATAGAGAAAAAATTATGTTTTAAATAGTGATTTTTTTATGAATGTGTAATTAAAAAGTAAGGAAAATTTTAAATTTACGTGTATAATATTTTATTGTATGAATACATGATTGAAAATGAGTATGAGAAATAAAGAGATTCGTTTTAAAAATAGACAAATAGGGGTTAAATTTATTATGGTTACATAACACTTAAGAAAGTAAAGAAAATAAAATTTTATTAATTATATTTTCCAATTACATCGAATATATTGCACATCCGTGATTCGATTCAAGATATAAATAAGTAATGGGCCAATATGTTCATGAGAAAACCTCTTTTCTTTGATCAAAATATAACTGTTCTTAGTGCTCATGTGACCTCAATTTTTTAAAATTTATTTTTACCAAAAATTTATCCACGATTATTATCAACTCTTAACAACATACTTTATCAATTTTTATTAAAATTTACTAAAAATTTGGTTTTTAGCCAAATCAAAAAGGGCTTAAGCTTCTAGGAAATTTCCAAATTTGCCATTGTCCCAACTCAGCAACAACCTCAAAAACCTTAGTCACTTAACCATGATTAACAACATATTTACAACTATTATATAAAACACCACATGCTTCCACTTTGACAACTCTAAAAATTAGAAATATTTCTCCACTAAACGCTACTCTCTCTCTCTCTCTCTCTCTCAGTATGCTCTCTGCAACATTTATTCCTCTCTCTCTCTCCCCTAAAAGTACAGGTACAGGTATTGGAAACACAAAAGGCCAAAAAATAGGGTACAAAGAGTCAAGGATCAACCATCATCTGTCAAAGAGAATTGAAGTCATCCATAGAAGTCCCTTTGGCCTACACCCCACCAAAGTCCAACTAGCCCTCAAAATTCGATTACTGGTACGTCTCTTTCTGTACTCCCATCAAACCCATTAACAATTCTTCATTTTTATTACTTCCGCCTTTTTCTGTACAAATATTCAAAAGAAATCCATGCTCTCTTGTCTTTCGCTCTCTATGTATATATTAGAGAGAGATAGAGAGAGCTAATAAGGGTCTTCAAGAGTAAAGAGTCTAGACCCCAGATCCATTCTCCGGTGAACAGGATAAAACATCTTTTTGCTCACTTGGCGCAAGAGAACTTTTAACACCCTTTCCTTCCTTCTTTTCGTCTTTACCTACACTTTTACACGCAGATTTTGCGTATGCCTGTTGCTTTCATATTTGGATGCTTGATTTTATGAAGCGATGATGTGTAATTAGGGTCTGAATATACAAAAAAATGGCAGGGTGGTCGAAGATAGTCGATGGTTGTGGTCTAGAAAGCTTCAAAGCTATTCAAGAAGTACGAAAAATTGAGACCTGGTTTGATTCCGGGCCCTTCTCGAAAAGGTTGACAACTATTGAAGAGAACGGCCGAAACAATACGAACAAACAGTTTAAGCGCTTTTTTAAATAAATTTCTCGAGGTTTTTCTTATAGAAATTTCCTGGATTTTATGTCATTGGCCGCTATCTCCAGTGTTTTTCGATGCGCAGGAAATGGATTTGTGCAACTCGAGTGTGAGAGAGATGAGGTTATGACATTGCGTTTGAAGAAGGTGAAGAAGATTGTGAGTATTCAATGGACTTGGAATCAGATTTTAAAGTACCTCAATCCGGGGTATCATATGAAAAGAAGAAAAGTACAAGAAGGTTGTTTAATGATGATGAGAGTCAGGGTTTAGTGGAATTGGATGAAGATGTTAAAAATGCATATGAAAATAAAAGTTTTCAGATTTTCGATGAAGAGATAAGCGAAGTTGAGGATGGTAATGGCGATGATGTGGAAATTAATTCTGTTGCGGTTGACAGAGACCCTACTTGGAGGAAGAGGAATAGGGGATGTTACCTGGGCATGTTCAAATGGATCAATAAAGTCGCGAAGGATCCGTGTGATCCAGCAATTGGATCTTTACCAGAAAGACATAAGTGGAAGTACTATGGCTGCGAGGAGCTATGGAAGCAGGTTCTCTTGGTTCGTGAGGCGATGCTTTTGGAAAGGATGGTCGATTCAAGTGGTCAACAAACTATTTCGCAGGTGCCCATCATGCTCTATCCCCTTGTGTGTATGTAAGCTAAGGCTATGTAAGCTAAGGCAATATATTTCTTTCATCATTTTGTTTGTTTGATTTAGCAATGTCATTGTATGAATAACTCTAATTTTTTTCTTGCTATTATGATGCAATCGTATGCCACTACTAGCTTGATAATGATTTCAATAAATGAAACTAGAACTGTTGGTGCAGTAGCAGAACTAAAATTCAAAAGTTTAAAATCTTAAAAATTTGTAGAGAATAATTTTATTATGTTGAATTGCTTAACTAAGGGGTTCATGTTGTTGAAAGTGTGGAGCTTTTTCTCTTAACGAGGTTTGATCTAATAAGGGTACTTTAAAAAATTTGCGCACCCTAATATTTCCTCTTACATAAAGAGTATTAAGGCAAAGCTCTTTTCTGCATGTGTTGAGAGAACATAACATAGAGGCATGAGTTCAAAAACCCTTTGTAATCTTCTAATTGTTAGAGTGAAATTTTGCAGCAGAGATTCAAAGTAAACCACTATAAAATCGTGTGTTTGTCTTTCTTTCATTTTTTGGTTCACATTAATTAATTGCTACCGGTAGTAAAGATTCATCGTTTAATCCATTACATGTTTTTTTGGATTTTTTATTTGAGTTCATTACACATATGGCAACCTGTTTATTAAGATCTAAAAGTTTGTCTGTGGCTAATGCGATTTAACCTTTTGTTTGATATTCAAGCCATGCCAATATGAAATAAACTTATTTGAATAACATGCGTGAAAATGAAAAAAACTAGTACAAGAAAAGCATGGATTCTTGGAACTCAGCATTGTGGGTTTCTTGAGTTCTGCAAGCAAAAAATGAGGCAGGCACAGGAAAGGTATTTATTTTTCTTTGTCGCTGTAATAGTATATTCATTGTGGTTTTATTATTATAAAGAATTAGGGAGTGCATTTCACTTGACACATTGGTTTTTTTTTTTTTTTTTTTTTTTTTTTTTTTTTTTTTTTTTTTTTTTTTTTTTTTTTAATGAAATTTGCTTCCTCTGCCTTTGAAGTTCCCTTTCTTTTTCTACAAAATTAGTTGCACTTGCACCTGTTATTTCTTCCATAACAGTGCTCAATGGAAGTTTCGTTTATATTATTATTTAAAAAATCTAATTTGGTCAATATAAGAGTAGCAAGCTCAAAGAATGACTTGTTGACTCTTAGAGTGTGTTTAGAGCCCATTTGGCACCGCTTTTGAAAAGTCAAAAGCTAGTTCTGAAATTAAGAAATTGCTTTTGCATATGTTTAGATAATTTGTAAAAGTACTTTGTCTTATTAGAAAAGGAGCTTTTGGAGGAAGTTGGACTAAGGTAGCTTCCTCGAGAAACTCTTCTACAAAAAGTAAAAGCCTTATTAAATGGGCGTTCAGTAAAAGAGCCGGTGGCATCTGCTTATACCCTCATTAGCATGTGCCTTGTAGTTCTCTATTTGTTACTTCATTACATATCCTAATTTGCCAGTTTATGACCGAACATATGGACGATATATCCACGCGCATATGTATGATGGCCAACATGGTTCTGAAAAATGCATCATATCCTTAATTTAAATAATTTCTGTACTTTGCAGAAGCAGCAAAATATGCATCCAAATATGTATGATGGTCAACGTGGATCTGAGAGATTAAGATGCAGCGAGAGGCTTCTTTCTGCAAAAGATTCTTTTAAGAAGGCTCGAATTGGCTCAGAGTCATTATCGTCTGATTCTCGGAGTTCAGAGTATCCTGCTGATAAACATTCTGATTCGATGGTGTATTCTGTTGCTTTATGGGGCAACTATCAATGTCGGAAACGAATTCCTCTGGGCCCTCTATTTCAAGCTAATATACCAGAATTCACTGGGAAGACTAATGAAATTGATTCCACGTGGTTAGGTACCCGAATTTGGCCTTTGGAAAAATGTGAAAATAAGGGAGTACTAATTGAAAGGGACCGTATTGGAAAAGGAAGACAAGATTCCTGTGGCTGCGAGTTTCCTGGATCTGTCGAATGTGTCAAGTTTCACGTTTCTCAGAAAAGCTCAAGACTGAAGCTCGAGTTATGCTCAGCTTTTGAGGGATGGAAATTTGATAGTATGGGTGAGAAAGTTGCGATTTGTTGGACGAAAGAAGAACAAAACAGATTTCAAGACATGTTGAAGTTGAACCCGCTTTCGCAGGACAAATATTTCTGGGACGAACTTTTAAAGCTTTTGCCTAGAAAAGACAAGGAAGCTTTGTTAAGCTACTACTTCAATGTTTTCCTTCTCCGGCGTCGAGGTTACCAAAACAGGATCTCCCCAAGTAATGTTGACAGTGATGAAGAGGAATCGGAGTTTGGCCAGCTAGCGGCTAAATCTCCCGGGTCCATCTTCTGTTCCCCTAGAAAGTCACTTCAAAGAGGTTTCTAT
>NW_019233629.1:0-2482 GCF_002742605.1 Olea europaea var. sylvestris
TAGCGAGCGTTTTGGATTGAACTCACCGCTTTGCCGTGACGTACGAGGGTTTTTGGGCATTTGAAGTTGTTTAGTGTGTCAAACAGCATTTTAAGTTTTTGTGTTATTTATTTTCAGCATTTGTTATTTTCGTTTTGTAGCCCAACCCATTTTGGGACTGCTGGCCCAGTAGGTTATCTTTTCTTTCATATTTAAGACGTTACAAGACGCCTCCTAGGGTTTTCTTGGTTGTTCACGAAATAATAAAAGTTTGTTTCTGAATTCAATCCGTTTGGTTATTGTTGTCGTGTGTTTGTAGATTCAATCTACATCAGAATGGTATTATTATTTCAGAATCAACAGTGCGAAATTCGCATATCTTGGACAGTTTGCGTAACTATGATCAAAATATTGATATTTCAATGTTCCAGGATCAGATCGTTATGAAATTTGAACAGAACATTCACAACTCGGTAGTCTTCTAATCTAGTGGTTCATTCGTAATAAAATAGCTATGTGAACGGTAGTGAATTTTTAAAGTGCTATAGATTTTTTCAAATTTACATGTTTGAGGAATTTAAGATTTGTCAATTATTCAAACTTCTCTAAAGGTTTTGATTCACAATATTTCTATCACATTTATAAAAAATTTTAATCTAATAAATTCAAATAAGTTTAAGTTTAGATCGGTTAAATCTTTTGCTTTAACTAATATTCTTGAAAAAGATATGTTTATATTATGATACAATATGGTATTATTTCTCTTGAAGAGCATAACTTCGTAATTTTAATATTTCAAAAAATATATAATATTATTAATTTTTTAATAGATTACAAATATTTAATAATATTTATACTCTTGATAAAGTATGATTAAAAATTTTTTTCTGAAAATTCTTACACTACTAAAACTTCTAAAAAATCTGAAATCTGGTAACACTTTTAAAATCAAACATGAATACATTATAAAATTCTTTATTCTTCATTCTAGGTAAGTAACTGTAAAATGTAACGAATATAAATAATATGACATCTGTGAAAATCTATGAAATATTGCTGCTGCTCAATACTATAAGCTAAAAGCTTTAATCTGAGAGCTGAATGGACTGAATTCTATAATCTGAAATCTGATAAACTATAGAAATACTGAAAAATCACATCAAAAAGGTACCTGGAATAACTATATTCATGTATCGTTTAGCACCGATAGACTCGATAAAGCTATTCAATTCTGAAATTCTGGTCATGCGCGCCCAGAGCTATCTAGTCATACACTATGGAAACACATTCATAGTAGTGCAGAGCGGGTAAAATCACCATAACTAGTCATACACTATGGAAACATATTCACTCCAGTGCAGAGATGGTAAAATAACCATATGGAGTCATACACTATGAAAACACATTCACACAAGTGCAGACTAAAGTAAAGTCACCTGGGTACTTTCTGATAGTTTTAAAATAACTTTAAATATACTGAAATATACACACACACACACACATTAATGAAGAAGCACAACCTAATTACATAAATATTTGGGAAGAATACTATTTTTTATCCCTGATGAAATAAAATTTTACACAAATCAATATAGTAGAAGAATACTTTGTTGGTTTTTAAGATTAACTTTATATAAGTCAAAGTCTGATAAATATGTTAATGATTTTGAAGAAGCATAGCTTATATAAAAGTAGTCAATTTTTTCATGAAAAATATTGTTTTTTATTTCAAATAAACCGTTATACATATTAATATTATAGAAGAATATTTTTTCCATTCATATATAAGCATAACATTTTATATACTAATATATCGAAAATATTTTGTCGTGATTTCAAGAAATCATAATTTCTTTTAAACTTAAATTCTACAAAATACTTTGTTATGTTTCTTGAAGAAACATAAAATTTAATTTAGCTATATCCTAAATGAATATTGCATCATTTTTTTTGAAGAAGTATGAATATGTAATGATAATATGTAATTATTTATGAAGTAGCATAAAATTTAAACAAATTGTTCGTGAAGAAATTATTTTTGAACAAAATTTTATTGATCCTGAAGAATCGTCATATTGCTCCGAAAGAAATATAAGTTTAGTATATCAATATTTAATACGTATAATGTTGATGCTCTTGAAGAAGAACAATTCTAATATCTCAATCTTCAATTATCATATTCTTGAAGAATGATCACATTAAGATTTGATTTGATATTTTATGACTTATAAAGTCTCCAAAAGACTCAATATTAAGTGATATGTGGAAGATAAATTTTACCATTACTTGATTTCCCACTGAATGTAAAGGAAACTTATAAAGTTTCTGAAATGCGTCTAAGTTAGTACAGAATATTAATAATAGTATAAGTGAACTACATCCAATATTGAACCAAGTTCAATATGATTTTATTATTTGACATAATTAGTCGGATAATCTTAGATCAATAATTGTGCCAGAATTTATTGAGAAATCCAATGGAAATTTAGTGAAGAATCAGAAA
>NW_019233630.1:0-2482 GCF_002742605.1 Olea europaea var. sylvestris
CTGCGTCAGAATTGGCTGAAATTTGGCAGTTTGATCGGAAATAAAAATCGCGCCGGGGGCAGTTTCGTCATTTTTCTCAACTGAGTCGAAATTGGCTGAAATTTGGCGGTTCGATCGTAAATAAAAATCGCGCCGGGGGCAATTTCGTCATTTTTCCCGACTGTGTTGGAATTGGCTAAAATTTGACTGGTTGATCGGAAACAAAAATTGCGTCGAGTGCAATTTCGTCATTTTTCTCGACTGTGTCGGAATTGACTGAAATTTGGCAGTTTGATCTGAAATAAAAATCGCGTCGGGGGCAATTTGGTCATTTCTCTCGACTGTGTCGGAATGGGCTTAAATTTGACAGGTTTGTCGGGAACTAAAACTGTGCCGGGTGTAATTTCGTCATTTTTCGCGACAGTGTCGGAATTGGCTAAGATTTGACTGGTTGATCGGAAATAAAAATCGCGCCGGGGGCAATTTAGTCATTTTTTCCCGACTGTGTTGGAATGGGCTCAAATTTGACAGGTTGATCGAGAACAAAAACAGCGCCGGGTGTAATTTCGTCATTTTTCGCGACTGTGTCGGAATTGGCTAAAATTTGACTTGTTGATCGGAAACAAAAATCGCGAAGGGGGTAATTTCGTCATTTTTCTCGACTGCGTCGAAATTGGCTGAAATTTGGCAGTTTGATCTGAAATAAAAATCGCGCCGGGGGCAATTTCGTCATTTTTCTCGACTGTGTCGGAATTGGCTGTAATTTGGCAGTTTGATCAGAAATAAAAATCACACCGACGGCAATTTCGTCATTTTCCCGACTGTGTCGGAATGGGCTCAAATTTGACAGGTTTATCGGGAACAAAAATCGCGCCGGTTCAATTTCGTCATTTTTTGCGACTGTCTCGAAATTCGCTGAAATTCAACTTGTTGATCGGAAACAAAAACCGCCCCGGGGGCAATTTCGTCATTTTTAGCGACGATGTCGGAATGGGCTGAAATTTGACAGGTTGATCGGAAACAAAAATCGCGCCGGGACAATTTCGTCATTTTTCTCGACTGTGTCGAAATTGGCTGAAATTTGGCAGTTTGATCGGAAATAAAAATCGTGCCGTCGGCAATTTCGTCATTTTTCTCGAGTGTGTCGGAATGGGCTCAAATTTGACAGGTTGATCGAGAACAAAAATAGCGCCGGGCGTAATTTCGTCATTTTTCACGACTGTGTCGGAATTGGCTAAAATTTGACTGGTTGATCGGAAACAAAAACCGTGCCTGGGGTAATTTCGTCATTTTTCTCGACTGTGTCGGAATTGGCTGAAATTTGGCAGTTTGATCTGAAATAAAAATCGCGCTGGGGGCAATTTCGTCATTTTTCTCGACTGTGTCGGAACGGGCTCAAATTTGACAGGTTGATCGGGAACAAAAACAGCGCCGGGTGTAATTTCGTCATTTTTCGCGACTGTGCCGGAATTGGCTAAAATTTGACCGGTTGATCGGAAACAAAAATCGCGAAGGGGTTAATTTCGTCATTTTTCTCGACTGCGTCGGAATTGGCTGAAATTTGGCAGTTTGATCGGAAATAAAAATCGTGACGGCGGCAATTTCGTCATTTTTCTCGACTGTGCCGGAATGGCTCAAATTTGACAGGTTGATCGAGAACAAAAATAGCGCCGGGCGTAATTTCGTCATTTTTCGCGACTGTGTCGGAATTGGCTGAAATTTGATAGGTTGATCGGAAACAAAAACCGCGCCGGGACAATTTCGTCATTTTTCTCGATTGTGTCGGAATTGGCTGAAATTTGGCAGTTTGATCGGAAATAAAAATCGTGCCGGCGGTAATTTCGTCATTTTTCTCGACTGTGTCGGAACGGGCTCAAATTTGACAGGTTGATCGAGAACAAAAATAGCGCCGGGCGTAATTTCGTCATTTTTCGCGACTGTGTCGGAATTGGCTAAAATTTGACCTGTTGATCGGAAACAAAAATCGCGAAGGGGTTAATTTCGTCATTTTTCTCGACTGCGTCGAAATTGGCTGAAATTTGGCAGTTTGATCGGAAATAAAAATCGTGCCGGCGGTAATTTCGTCATTTTTCTCGACTGTGTCGGAACGGGCTCAAATTTGACAGGTTGATCGAGAACAAAAATAGCGCCGGGCGTAATTTCGTCATTTTTCGCGACTGTGTCGGAATTGGCTAAAATTTGACCTGTTGATCGGAAACAAAAATCGCGAAGGGGTTAATTTCGTCATTTTTCTCGACTGCGTCGAAATTGGCTGAAATTTGGCAGTTTGATCTGAAATAAAAATCACGCCGACGGCAATTTCGTCATTTTCCCGACTGTGTTGGAATGGGCTCAAATTTGACAGGTTTATCGGGAACAAAAACCCCTTCGGGGGTAATTTCGTCGTTTTACTCGACTGTGTGGGAATTGGCTGAAATTTGGCAGTTTGATCTAAAATAAAAATCGCGCCGGGGGCAATTTCGTCATTTTTCTCGACTGTGTC
>NW_019233631.1:0-2482 GCF_002742605.1 Olea europaea var. sylvestris
GCGGTTTTTGTTTCCTATCAACCTATCAAATTTTAGCCAATTCCGACACAGTTTTGAAAAATGACGAAATTACCCCCGGCGCGATTTTTGTTCCTGATCAACCTATCAATTTTTAGCCAATTTCGACACAGTCGCGAAAAATGACGAAATTGCCCCCGGCGCGGTTTTTTGTTTTCGATCAACCTGTCAAATTTTAGCCTATTCCGACACTGTCTCGAAAAATGACGAAATTGCCCACGGCGCGATTTCTGTTTCCGATCAACCTGTCAAATTTTAGCCAATTCGAAACAGTTACGAAAAATGACGAAATTGCCCCCGGCGCGATTTTTGTTTCCGATCAACCGGTCAAATTTTAGCCAATTCCGAAAAATTTGCGAAAAATGACGAAATTGCCCCCGGCGAGATTTTTGTTTCCGATTAACCTGTCAAATTTTATCCCATTCCTACACAGTCGCGAAAAATGACGAAATTGCCCTCAGCGCGATTTTTGTTTCCGATCAACCTATCAAATTTTAGCCAATTCTGACACAGTTTTGAAAATTGACGAAATTACTCCTGGCGCGATTTTTGTTCCCGATCAACCTGTCAATTATTAGCCCATTCCGACACAGTCGCGAAAAATGACGAAATTGCCCCCGACGCGGTTTTTTGTTTCCGATCAACCTTTCAAATTTTAGCCCATTCCGACACAGTCGCAAAAAATGACGAAATAGCCCCCGGCGCGATTTTTCTTTCCGATCAACAAGTCAAATTTTAGCCCATTCCTACACAGTCGCGAAAAATGACGAAATTACCCCCGGCGCGGTTTTTGTTTCTGATCAACCTGTCAAATTTCAGACAATTCCGACACAGTCGCGTAAAATGACGAAATTGCCCCCAGCGCGATTTTTGTTTCCGATCAACCAATCAAATTTTAGCCCATTCCGACACAGTCGAGAAAAATGACGAAATTGCCCCCGGCGCGGTTTTTGTTTCTGAACAACCAGTCAAATTTTAGCCCATTCCGACATCGTCGCGAAAAATTACGAAATTGCCCCCGGCGCGATTTTTGTTTCCGATCAACCTATGAAATTTTAGCCACTTCCGACACAAATTTGAAAAATGACGAAATTACCCCCGCCCCGATTTTTGTTCCCGATCAACCTGTCAAATTTTAGCCCATTCCGACACAGTCGCGAAAAATGACGAAATAGCCCCCGGCGTGCTGTCTGTTTCCGATCAACCAATCAAATTTTAGCCCGTTCCGACACAGTCGAGAAAAATGACGAAATTGCCCCCGGCGCGGTTTTTGTTTCCGATCAACCAGTCAAATTTTAGCCCATTCCGACATCGTCACGAAAAATTACGAAATTGCCCCCAGCGCGATTTTTGTTTCCGATCAACCTATGAAATTTTAGCCAATTCCGACACAATTTTGAAAAATGACGAAATTACCCCCGGCGCGATTTTTGTTCCCGATCAACATGTCAAATTTTAGCCCATTCCGACACAGTCGCGAAAAATGAGGAAATAGCCCCCGGCGTGATGTCTGTTTCCGATCAACCTGTCAAATTTTAGCCAATTCCTACACAGTCGCGAAAAATGACGAAATTGCCCCCAGCGCGGTTTTTGTTTCCGATGAACCTGTCAAATTTTAGCCCATTCCTACACAGTCGAAAAAAATGACGAAATTGCCCCAGGCGAGGTTTTTGTTTCCGATCAACCTATGAAATATTTGCCAATTCCGAAACAGTTGCGAAAAATCGAAATTGCCCCTGGCGCGATTTTTGTTCCCGATGAACCTGTCAATTTTTACCCCATTCCGACATAGTCGCGAAAAATGACGAAATTGCCCTCGGCGCAATTTTTGTTTCCGATCAACCTTTCAAATTTTAGCCCATTCCGACACAGTCGCGAAAAATGACGAAATAGCCCCCAGCTCGATTTCTGTTTCCGATCAACCTGTCAAATTTTAGCCCATTCCGAAACATTTGCGAAAAATGACGAAATTGCCCCCGGCGAGATTTTTGTTTCTCATCAACCTGTCAAATTTTAGCCCATTCCGAAACATTTGCGAAAAATGACGAAATTGCCCCCGGCGCGGTTTTTATTCCCGACCAACCTGTCAATTTTTTGCTCATTCCGACATAGTCGTGAAAAATGACGAAGTTGCCCCCGACGCGATTTTTTTTTTCCGATCAACCTGTCAAATTTGAGCCCATTCCGACACCGTCGCGAAAAATGACGAAATTGCCCCCGGCGCGATTTTTGTTTCCGATCAACCTATCAAATTTTAGCCAATTCCGACACAGTTTTGAAAAATGACGAAATTACCCCCGGCGCGGTTTTTATTCCCGACCAACCTGTCAATTTTTTGCCCATTCCGACATAGTCGTGAAAAATGACGAAGTTGCCCCCGACGCGATTTTTTTTTTCCGATCAACCTGTCAAATTTTAGCCCACTCCGACACAGTCGCGAAAAATGACGAAATTGCCCCCGGCG
>NW_019233632.1:0-2155 GCF_002742605.1 Olea europaea var. sylvestris
TAGGGAACAAAAATCGCGCCGTGGGCAATTTCGTCATTTTTCGCGACGGTGTCGGAATGGGCTAAAATTTGACAGGTTTATCGAAAATAAAAATCGCGCCTGGGTCAATTTCGTCATTTTTCGCGAAGGTGTCGGAATGGGTTAAAATTTGACAGGCTGATCGGAAACAAAAACTGCGCGAGGGGCAATTTCGTCATTTTTCGCGACTGTGTCGGAAGGGGTTAAAATTTGACAGGTTGATCGAAAACAAAAATCGCGTCGGGGGCAATTTAGTCATTTTTCGCGACGGTGTCGGAATGGGCTAAAATTTGACAGGTTGATCAGAAACAAAAATCGCGTCGGGTGTAATTTTGTCATTTTTTGCAATGGTGTCGGAATGGGCTCAAATTTGACAGGCTGATCGGAAAAAAAAATCGCGCGAGGGGCAATTTCGTCATTTTTCACGACTGTGTCGGAATGGACTAAAATTTGACAGGTTGATCGGAAACAAAAATCGCATCGGGGAAAATTTCGTCATTTTTCGCGACGTTGTCGGAATGGGCTAAAATTTGATAGTTTGATCGGAAACAAAAATCTTGCCGGGGGCAATTTCGTCATTTTTCGCGACTGTGTCGTAATTGGCTATAATTTGACAGGTTGATCGGAACCAAAAACGGCGTCGGGCCAATTTCGTCATTTTTTGCAACGGTGTCGAAATGGGCTCAACTTTGACAGGTTGATCGGGGACAAAAATCGCGTCTTGGGCTATTTCGTCATTTTTCGCGACGGTGTCGGAATGGGCTAAAATTTGACAGGTTGATCGGAAATAATAAAAATCGCTCCCGGGGCAATTTCGTCATTTTTCGTGACGGTGTCGGAATGGGCTAAAATTTGACATGCTGATCGGAAACAAAAACAGCGCGAGGTGCAATTTCGTCATTTTTCGCGACTTTGTCGGAATGGGCTAAAATTTGACAGGTTGATCGGAAACAAAAATCGCGTCGGGGGCAATTTAGTCATTTTTCGCGACGGTGTCGGAATGGGCTAAAATTTGACAGGCTGATCGGAAACAAAAATCGCGCGAGGGACAATTTCGTCATTTTTCGCGACTGTGTCGAAATGGGCTAAAATTTGACAGGTTGATCGGAAACAAAAATCGCGTCGGGGGCAATTTAGTCATTTTTCGCGACGGTGTCGGAATGGGCTAAAATTTGACAGGTTGATCGGAAACAAAAATCGCGTCGGGGGCAATTTCGTCATTTTTCGCGATGGTGTCGGAATGGGCTAAAATTTGACAGTTTGATCGGAAACAAAAATCTCGCCGGGGGCAATTTCATCATTTTTCGCGACTGTGTCGTAATTGGCTATAATTTGACAGCTTGATCGGAACCAAAAACGGCGTCGGTCCAATTTCGTCGTTTTTTGCAATGGTGTCGAAATGGGCTCAACTTTGACAGGTTGATCGGGAACAAAAATCGCGCCGTGGGCAATTTCGTCATTTTTCGCGACGGTGTCAGAATGGGCTAAAATTTGACAGGTTGATCGGAAAAAATAAAAATCGCGCCTGGGGCAATTTCCTCATTTTTCGTGACGGTGTCGGAATGGGCTAAAATTTGACAGGCTGATCGGAAACAAAAATCGCGCGAGGTGCAATTTCGTCATTTTTCGCGACTGTGTCGGAATGGGCTAAAATTTGACAAGTTGATCGGAAACAAAAATCGCGTCGGGGGCAATTTTGTCATTTTTCGCGACGGGGTCGGAAAGGGCTAAAATTTGACAGGTTGATCAGAAACAAAAATCGCCCCGGGTGCAATTTCGTCATTTTTTGCAATGGTGTCGGAATGGCCTCAAATTTGACAGGCTGATCGGAAACAAAAATCGCGCGAGGGACAATTTCGTCATTTTTCACGATTGTGTCGGAATGGGCTAAAATTTGACAGGTTGATCGGAAACAAAAATCGCGTCGGGGGCAATTTCGTCATTTTTCACGATGGTGTCGGAATGGGCTAAAATTTGACAGTTTGATCGGAAACAAAAATTGCGCCGGGGGCAATTTCGTCATTTTTCGCTACTGTGTCGTAATTGGCTATAATTTGGCAGGTTGATCGGAACCAAAAACGGCGTCGGGCCAATTTCGTCATTTTTTGCAATGGTGTCGAAATGGGCTCAACTTTGA
>NW_019233632.1:2294-2482 GCF_002742605.1 Olea europaea var. sylvestris
GCCTGGGGCAATTTCGTCATTTTTCGCCACGGTGTCGGAATGGGCCAAAATTTGATAGGCTGATCGGAAACAAAAATCGTGCAAGGTGCAATTTCGTCATTTTTTGCGACTGTGTCGGAATGGACTAAAATTTGACAGGTTGATCGGAAACAAAAATCGCGTCGGGGGCAATTTAGTCATTTTTCGCG
>NW_019233633.1:0-2482 GCF_002742605.1 Olea europaea var. sylvestris
CTTTTGTCATTTTGAAAAGCAAACTATTTATAATGTTTGGAACGATTGATTTTGTCATTGTCTTAGGATCGATGAAACTAGAAAGACAAATATACTTTTATTTTGTTATTATAAAACAATATTGGTGTCGTTTTAAATATTTCACCTAAAAAATATAAAAATGATGTTAAAAAATTTAATATTATTGATTTAATAGAAATTAATTTCAAAGTATACATGGTATCAATTATTCATATCGTATTTATATACGTAACGACACTTGTGCTGTTTTTATAACAGTGACGGCATTTGTGCTGTTTTCATAACGGTAACGGCACTTGATTTCTCTATTATTTTGCTCATTTTTCATCGAAACGACATTAAGTATTGAACTCCCTAACTTAAGAAAGTCAAAAATATTATTTATATGACAAATGTTGGTAGAGTTGACATAAATTGTATAATATCAAGTTGGAGAAATCACAATACATTATTTACATTCGTTATAAAAATATAATTAATGAGCATCTATCAGATTTTGTAAATGTCATGCTCATCTTGCAACTTAAATGAGTTCAACTTATTGATTATCGATGCTCGAATAGATCGTGGGTACTTATAATTGTATTTATAGATAGAACGACACACGTGTAATTTAACGACACTTTTATCGTTATGTTGATTTCTCTAATATTTTGTTTTGTTTTCACTACAACAACCTCAAACATTAGACTCCTTAACTTAAGAAAGTTGGAGATGTTAGATATGTGAAAAATATTGGTAGAATTGACATAAATGATATGATATCGAGTTGGAAAAATCCTAAGGCATTATCAATATTCGTTTGAAAATATAATTAATGAGCATATATCTCAAATTTTGTAAACATGATGTCCATCTTGCAATTTAAATGACTTGACCTTATCGATTATCGAGGCTCAAATGGGTCGTAGGTGCTCATACTCGTATTTATAAGCAGAACGACACATGTGTTGTTTAACGGCACTTTTGTTGTTATGTTGATTTCTCCAATATTTTACTTCGTTTTCACCATACCGACTTCAAGCATTGCACTCCCTAACTTAAGAAAGTTGAAAATGTTAGTTATGTGACAAATATTAGTAAAATTGATGTAAATTGTATGATATCGAGCTGGAGAAATCACAAGGTATTATCTACATTCGTTAGAAAATATAATTAATGAATATATCTTTCAAATTTTGTAAACGTCGTGTCCATCTTGCAATTTAAATGAGTTCACCTTATTGATTATTGAGGCTCAAATGGGTCGTGAGTGCTCATAGTTGTGTTTATAAGAAAAAAGACACATGTGTTGTTTAACGACACTTTTATCGTTATGTTGATTTCTCCAATATTTTACTTCGTTTTTACTATACCGACTTCAATCATTGCATTCTCTAAATTAAGAAAGACGAAAAGGTTAGTTATGTGACAAATATTGATAAAATTGACAAAGATTGTATGATATCGAGTTGAAGAAATCACAAGATATTATCTACATTCGTTAGAAAATATAACTAATGAGCATATCTCTTAAATTTTGTAAATGTCATGTCCATCTTGCAATTTAAATGAATTCAACTTATTGATTATCGATGCTTGACCGGGTCGTGGGTGCTCATATTTGTCTTTATAAATAGAACGACACACATGTTATTTAACAGCACTTTTGTCGTTATGTTGATTTCTTCAATATTTTACTTCGTTTTCACCATAACGACCTCAATCATTGGATTCCCTAACTTAAAAATGGCGAAAATGTTAGTTATGTGACAAATATTTGTAGAATTGACATAAATTGTATGATATCGAGTTGGAGAAATCGCAAGATATTATCTACATTTGTTAGAAAATATAATTAATTAGTATATCTCTTAAATTTTGTAAACGCCATGTTCATCTTGCAACTTAAATAAATTCAACTTATCAACTATCAAGGCTCCAATGGGTCATGGGTGCTCATAATCGTGTTTATAAATAGAACGACACACTTGTTGTTTAACGACACTTTTGTCTGCTTATACTTTTGTTTATAGAGAGAATGGCATAAGTGTCATCTAATGACACTTATACCGTTCTGTTGATTTTTCCAATACTTTGCTTCGTTTTCACCGTAATGACCACATGTATTGGATCCTCTAACTTCTCTTGTGCTATCTTCATAAACGAGTTTGTGTATCGTTAAAACGTCACTTGTGCAACTAAAATGAGTAAATCTCTCAACTTTTAGAAACGACATGTCCATTTTGCAACTGAAATGAGTACAATTTATTGATTCTTGAGGCATGAATGGGTCGTGCTATGTATACTCGTGTTTATAGATAGAACGACACAAGTGTCATTTAACAGCTCTTATTCCGTTCTGTTAATTTTTCAAATATTTTACTTCTTTTCCAACTCAACGACCTCAAACATTGAATCCTATAACTTAAGAAAGTCAAAAAGGTTGATCACGTGATAAAGAACAAGTAAATTGATATAG
>NW_019233634.1:0-2482 GCF_002742605.1 Olea europaea var. sylvestris
AGCACTTGCATATTTGGAACGCTTGGATAGTCGGCGTACGAGGAATTGAGCGTAACTTTCGCGCACGATATCCGTTTTGGGCCGATAAGTACTTTTTGGAAATGTGGCGACCGTTTTGGATTGAACTCACAACTTCGTCGTGACGTATTATGGATTTTAGCCATTTTTTGAAAGAATGAGCACTTGCATATTTGGAACGCCTGGATAGTCGGTGTACGATGAATTGAGCGTAACTTTTGCGCACGGTGTCCGTTTTGGGCCCATAAGTACTTTTTGGAAATGTGGCGACCGTTTTGGATTGAACTCACAACTTCGTCGTGACGTATTATGGATTTTAGCCATTTTTTGAAAGAATGAGCATTTGCATATTTGGAACGCTTGGATTGTCGGCGTGCTAAGAATAGAGCGCAACTTTTCCGCACGGTGTTCGTTTTGGGCACATAAGTACTTTTTGGAAATGTAGCGACCGTTTTGGATTGAACTCACAACTTCATCGTGACGTATGAGGGATTTTAGCAATTTTTTGAAAGAATGAGCACTTGTATATTTGGAACGCTTGGATAGTCGGCGTGCGAAGAATTGAGCGTAACTTTTGCGCACGGTGTTCGTTTTGGGCCCATAAGTACTTTTTGGAAATGTAGCGACCGTTTTGAATTGAACTCACAACTTCGTCGTGACTTATGAGGGATTTTAGCCATTTTTTGAGAGAATGAGCCCTTAAATATTTGAAACGCTTGGATTGTCGGCGTGCTAAGAATAGAGCGTAACTTTTCCGCATGGTGTTCGTTTTGGGCACATAAGTACTTTTTGGAAATGTAGCGACCGTTTTGGATTGAACTCACCACTTCGTCGTGATGTATGAGGGATTTTAGCCATTTTTTGAAAGAATGAGCACTTGCATATTCGAAACGCTTGGATAGTCGGCGTGCGAAGAATAGAGCGTAACTTTTGCGCACGGTATCCGTTTTGGGCCCATAAGTACTTTCTGGAAATGTGGCGACCGTTTTGGATTGAACTCACCACTTCGTCGTGACGTATGGGGGATTTTAGCCATTTTTTGAAAGAATGAGCACTTGGATATTTGGAACGCTTGGATAGTCGGTGTACGAAGAATTGAGCGTAAGTTTCGCGCACGGTATCCGTTTTGGGCCCATAAGTACTTTCTGGAAATGTAGCGACCGTTTTGGATTGAACTCACAACTTCGTCGTGACGTATGAGGGATTTTAGCCATTTTTTGAAAGAATGAGCACTTGGATAATTGGAACGCTTGGATAGTCGGTGTACGAAGAATTGAGCGTAAGTTTCGCGCACGGTATCCGTTTTGGGCCCATAAGTACTTTCTGGAAATGTAGCGACCGTTTTGGATTGAACTCACCACTTCGTCGTGACGTATGAGGGATTTTAGCCATTTTTTGAAAGAATGAGCTCTTGGATAATTGGAACGCTTGGATAGTCGGCGTGCGAAGAATAGAGCGTAACTTTTGCGCACGGTGTCCGTTTTGGGCCCATAAGTACTTTTTGGAAATGTGGCGACCGTTTTGGATTGAACTCCCAACTTCTTCATGACGTATGGGGGATTTTAGCCATTTTTTGAAAGAATGAGCACTTGGATATTTGGAACGCTTGGATAGTCGGCGTACGAAGAATTGAGCGTAACTTTCGCGCACGGTGTCCGTTTTGGGCCGATAAGTACTTTTTGGAAATGTGGCGACCGTTTTGGATTGCACTCACCACTTCGTCGTGACGTATGAGGGATTTTAGCCATTTTTTGAAACAATTAGCACTTGCATATTTGGAACGCTTGGATAGTCGGCGTACGAAATAATGAGCGTAACTTTTGCGTACGGTTTTCGTTTTGGGCCCATAAGTACTTTCTGGAAATGTAGCGTCCGTTTTGGATTGAACTCACCACTTCGTCGTGACGTATGAGGGATTTTAGCCATTTTTTGAAAGAATGAGCACTTGCATATTTGGAACGCCTGGATAGTCGGCGTGCGAAGAATAGAGCGTAACTTTTGTGCACGGTGTTCGTTTTGGGCCCATAAGTACTTTTTGGATATGTAGCGACCGTTTTGAATTGAACTCACAACTTCGTCGTGACTTGTGAGGGATTTTAGCCATTTTTTGAGAGAATGAGCCCTTCCATATTTGAAACGCTTGGATTGTCGGCGTGCTAAGAATAGAGCGTAACTTTTCCGCATGGTGTTCGTTTTGGGCACATAAGTACTATTTGGAAATGTAGCGACCGTTTTGGATTGAACTCACAACTTCATCGTGACGTATGAGGGATTTTAGCCATTTTTTGAAAGAATGAGCACTTGCATATTTGGAACGCTTGGATAGTGGGCGTACGAAGAATTGAGCGTAACTTTCGCGCACGGTATTCGTTTTGGGCCCATAAGTACTTTTTGGAAATGCAGCGACCGTTTTGAACTGAATTCACAACTTCGTCCTGACGTATGAGGGATTTTAGCCATTTTT
>NW_019233635.1:0-2482 GCF_002742605.1 Olea europaea var. sylvestris
CTCACCACTTCGTCGTGACGTACGAGTGATTTTGGCCATTTTTCGAAGGAATGAGCGCTTGTATACTGAGAACGCTTGGAGAGACGACGGATGAAGAATTGAGCGTAACTTTTGCGCACGGTGTCCGTTTTGGGCCCATAAGAACTTTTTGGGAATGTAGCGACCGTTTTGGATTGAACTCCCCACTTCGTCGTGACGTATGGGGGAGTTCAGCCATTTTTCGAAAGAATGAGAACTTGCATATTTAGAACGCTTGGATTGTCGGCGTACGAAGAATTGAGAGTAACTTTTGCACACGGTGTCCGTTTTGGGACCATAAGTACTTTTTGGAAATGTAGTGACCGTTTTGGATTGAATTCACCACTTCATCGTGACGTACAAGGGATTCTGGCCATTTTTCGAAAGAATGAGCACTTGCATATTTGGAAAGGTTGGAGAGTCGACGGACGAAGAATTGAGCGTGACTTTTACACACGGTGTCCGTTTTGGGCCCATAAAAACTTTTTGAAAATGTAGCGACCGTTTTGGATGGAACTCACCACTTCATCGTGACGTACAAGGGATTTTGGCCATTTTTCGAAAGAATGAGTACTTGCATATTTAGAACGGCTAGAGAGTCGGCGGAAGAAGAATTAAGCGTAACTTTTGCTCACGTTGCCCGTTTTGGAACCATAAGAACTTTTTGAAAATGTAGCGACCGTTTTGGATTGAACTCACCACTTCATCGTGACGTACCAGGGATTTTGGCCATTTTTCGAAAGAATGAGTACTTGCATATTTAGAACGGTTGGAGAGTCGACGGACGAAGAATTGAGCGTGACTTTTCCACACGGTGTCCGTTTTGGGCCCATAAGAACTTTTTGGAAATGTAGCGACCGTTTCGGATTGAACTCACCAGTTCATCGTGACGTACGAGGGATTTTTGCCATTTTTCGAAAGAATGAGCACTTGCATATTTAGAACGCTTAGAGAGTCGGCGACGAAGAATTGAGCGTGACTTTTGCACAGGGTGTCCGTTTTGGGCCCACAAGAACTTTTTGGAAATGTAGCGACCGTTTCGGATTGAACTCACCAGTTCGTCGTGACGTACGAGGGATTTTTGCCATTTTTCGAAAGAATGAGCACTTGCATATTTAGAACGCTTAGAGAGTCGGCGACGAAGAATTGAGCGTGACTTTTGCACAGGGTGTCCGTTTTGGGCCCACAAGAACTTTTTGGAAATGTAGCGACCGTTTCGGATTGAACTCACCAGTTCGTCGTGACGTACGAGGGATTTTTGCCATTTTTCGAAAGAATGAGCACTTGCATATTTAGAACGCTTAGAGAGTCGGCGACGAAGAATTGAGCGTGACTTTTGCACAGGGTGTCCGTTTTGGGCCCACAAGAACTTTTTGGAAATGTAGCGACCGTTTTGGATTGAACTCACTACTTCGTCGCGACGTACGAGTGATTTTGGCCATTTTTCGAAGGAATGAGCGCTTGTATACTGAGAACGCTTGGAGAGTCGACGGACGAAGAATTGAGCGTGACTTTTGCACAGGGTGTCCATTTTGGGCCCATAAGACCTTTTGGGAATGTAGCGACCGTTTTGGATTGAACTCACCACTTCGTCGTGACGTATGGGGGAGTTCAGCCATTTTTCGAAAGAATAGGCACTTGCATATTTGGAACGCTAGGATTGTCAGCGAACGAAGAATTGAGTGTAACTTTTGCACACGGTGTCCGTTTTGGGCCCATAAGTACTTTTTGGAAATGTAGCGACCGTTTTGGATTGAACTCACCACTTCGTCGTGACGTATGGGGGAGTTCAGCCATTTTTCGAAAGAATAGGCACTTGCATATTTGGAACGCTAGGATTGTCAGCGAACGAAGAATTGAGTGTAACTTTTGCACACGGCGTCCGTTTTGGGCCCATAAGTACTTTTTGGAAATGTAGCGACCGTTTTGGATTGAACTCACCACTTCGTCGTGACGTATGGGGGAGTTCAGCCATTTTTCGAAAGAATAGGCACTTGCATATTTGGAACGCTAGGATTGTCAGCGAACGAAGAATTGAGTGTAACTTTTGCACACGGCGTCCGTTTTGGGCCCATAAGTACTTTTTGGAAATGTAGCGACCATTTTGGATTGAATTCACCACTTCATCGTGACGTACAAGGGATTCTGGCCATTTTTCGAAAGAATGAGCACTTGCATATTTAGAAAGGTTGGAGAGTCGACGGACGAAGAATTGAGCGTGACTTTTACACACGGTGTCCGTTTTGGGCCCATAAAAACTTTTTGAAAATGTAGCGACCGTTTTGGATGGAACTCACCACTTCATCGTGACATACAAGGGATTTTGGCCATTTTTAGAATGAATGAGCACTTACATATTTAGAACGGTTGGAGAGTCGACGGACGAAGAATTCAGCGTAACTTTTGCTCACGGTGTCCGTTTTGGAACCATAGGAACTTTTTGAAAATGTAGCGACCGTTTTGG
>NW_019233636.1:0-2482 GCF_002742605.1 Olea europaea var. sylvestris
AAAAAATTTGAATTTATGTGAAAAATATGTCATTGTTTAAATGTGTGATTAAAAATAAATATGCAAATTAAAGAGTTTGTGTTTAACAAGAGTAATTCTATCTCCATTTAAATTCTCCATTTTTTTTTATTTTTTTAATTTTTCCAGAAGATCTTCTTTAAGATATTGCGTAAAGTTTGAAATAGTTTGAGTCGCCTCTGACAAATTAGCCCATAAAACAAACTTCTAATAATTTATAATAGGGTGCAACCAATTTCTAATAAATACTAAGATCATCCTCTTATATAATCACCAGATTTGGGAAATGACTAACACATTTTTAATAAAATAATATTACACATAAATAAATAAAAAATCCTTCTTTTTCAACCATACATTCTTAAAAAAAAAAAAAAAAATATTCCGAAAATTACAACATAAAATAATGAGGGCCAAAGGGGACCTAAAAAACTACTAGGTTTGGGATTCCGGACTCGAGACCAAGTCAACAAAATTAAAACAGCTTGACCAGGTATTTATTTTGTCAAATCAATTATTAAAAAAGAAAAAAAGGGGAATTGACTCCTAAAGTTGGTCTTCCCTATCTCTATCTATCCATTTTGATTCCCAAATAGCCACAAGTGGAGTAGAAAAACAAAACAGAGCAAACCCTGTTTGACAATTATTTTTTCAAATTTTTTTATCACATACTCATCTACAACTATAAATTCCTACAATAAAATGTTTTCCACATAAATCTAAATTTTTTTCCTACATTTTAATCACACACTCTTCAAATATGTATTCTTCTAAAAGAATGATTATCAAATAGGGCTAATCATGCACTACAAAAATAATAATAATAATAAAATGGTTTTAGACACAGATTTTAGTTCCTGAAACCATGATATCCGTTGCTCTATTACTTTTTACCAACGGAATATTAGTAATCATAAATCCATTGTTAATTTGAAGATTGCTGATGGTTAACAACGAATCGTGTCATAGGTAAAGAGTGAACCTTTTACCAAAGGTAATGTGTGAACCTTTTACCAATTGATTTTTCGTTCTTAAATGTCTACCATTATAATTGGTAAAAATCAATGTTATAAATAGTTGCCTACGTGCGAGGCATGGCAATTTTTTTTATAAAAGTTATTATTATTTAATAATTATACATCTTTTAGCTTTTAGCCAACTGAATTGAAAGACTCAAAAAGTTGGTTAACCACTTATTGGACCACTAATTTATAAATGGCATCTCCAAAAATTTTATCGTGAACTTTTGCTGTGAGATAATAATTCCTTTGTTTCACCTACGAAATTTCCATTGGTGAAGAGGTTGGAATTTTTTCGAACATTTCTTTGTTTCACCTTCGGAATTTTCGTTGGTGAAGAGGCTAGATTTTATTTATTTTTTTGAAAAGATCAATAACATTTTGCCTACATATTCTACAAGAGAATTTTTTTTATTATTAAAATCGATTAATATTAGCAATGACAAATTTGTTGGTAATAGGACTACTCTTCACCCATGGAAAATCCGTAGGTTAATGTTGACACTTTTTTTAGAATAAAAATTAAATTACATCACCTACAGAAAATGTTGTTGATAAACGATACGCATATTAAACAACAACATTAGGCACGAAATATCAGTTGGTGAAGAGTTAAAACTTTTACTAACGAAAATTCCATTGATGATTTTCATAGTTAAAAGTCTAATACTTTTACCAACGGATAATCAATTTCTAATTACAACGGTATCCGTTGGTAAATTATCCGTAGTTGAAAATCTAATTTTTAGTAGCAATGGTGGAATTGTGGTTGTTGGTTTATGTAGTGTGTGATGAATGATGATATATTTATGTTGATGTGTTATATTAGATTCATGAGTTAGTTTAATTACTGGAAGGATCATGCACGGTTTGATGAATAACGATGATGTTTTATGATCAAGTGTTAATTGAGAGTCGCTTCAATTATGTAATAGTCAATGTCTTTGTGTCAGTATTTTAAATGGTGCACGTTGGCGTGGCGAAAACGCTACGCTTCGAACGAACAGTCAACAGAAGCGTTGACCGCTCTGAGTCTCGCATAGGTGCACCATGACACACATTATTAATATATATATATTTTAATAATACTAGATAAAGTTTTAAACTTTTAGGTCAATTGAATTAAAAGGTCCAAAAATTAATAATTATAAAATTTTTAACTTTTAGGCCAATAAATTGAAATATTCAAAAAGTTGCTTACCCGCTTATTGGTCTACTAATTTATGGAAGGCAATTCAAGGATTTCGTTGTGAATTTTTGACGTGGGATAAGAATTTCTTTGATTTGGCAATAGGTAAATTGTACCTTTAGTTTGACTATAAGGATTGTACCTTTGGTTGGGTCGCAGTGTGTCGTACATCCGATTTGACTGTAATGTATTATATTATTTTAAAAATAATTTTTTTAGTTAATATATTTCTATTTACAAGTTAGTTTCGAACAAA
>NW_019233637.1:0-2481 GCF_002742605.1 Olea europaea var. sylvestris
GTGCAAAGGTTACCCTCAATTCTTCGTACGCCGACTATCCAAGCCTTCCAAACATAAAACTGCTCAATCTTTCCAGAAATGGGAAAAATCCCTCATACGTCACGACGAAGTAGTGAGTTCAATCCCATAGGGTCACTACATTTCCAAAAAGTACTTATGGGCCCGAAACGGACACCTCTTGCAAAAGTTAAGCTCAATTCTTCGTACGCCGACTATCCGAGCGTTCCAAATATAGAGGTGCTCGTTCTTTCGAAAAATGGTCGAAATCCCTCAGACGTCACGATGAAGTAGGGAGTTCAATTCAAAAGGGTCGCTACATTTCCAAAAAGTACTTATGGGCCCGAAACGGACACCTCTTGCAAAAGTTATGCTCAATTCTTCGTACGCCGACTATCCGAGCGTTCCAAATTTAGAAGTGCTCGTTCTTTCGAAAAATGGCCGAAATCCCTCATACGTCACGGCGAAGTAGTGAGTTCAATCCAAAAGGGCCGCTACATTTCCAAAAAGAACTTATGGGCCCAAAACGGACATCGTGTGCAAAAGTTACGCTCAATTCTTCGTACGCCGACTATCCGAGCTTTCCAAATATAAAACTGCTCGTTCTTTCTAAAAAAGGCCAAAATCCCTCATACGTCACGACGAAGTCGTGAGTTCGATCCAATGGGGTCGCTACATTTCCAAAAAGTAGTTATGGGCCCGAAACGAACACTTCTTGCAAAAGTTACGCTCAATTCTTCGTACGCCGACTATCCGAGCGTTCCAACTGTAGAAGTGCTCGTTCTTTCGAAAAATGGCTGAAATCCCTCAGACGTCACGACGAAGTTGTGAGTTCAATCCAAAAGGGTCGCTACATTTCCAAAAAGTACTTATGGGCCTGAAACGGACACCTCTTGCAAAAGTTACGCTCAATTCTTCGTACGCCGACTATCCGAGCGTTCCAACTGTAGAAGTGCTCGTTCTTTCGAAAAATGGCTGAAATCCCTCAGACGTCACGACGAAGTTGTGAGTTCAATCCAAAAGGGTCGCTACATTTCCAAAAAGTACTTATGGGCCTGAAACGGACACCTCTTGCAAAAGTTACGCTCAATTCTTCGTACGCCGACTATCCGAGCGTTCCAACTGTAGAAGTGCTCGTTCTTTCGAAAAATGGCTGAAATCCCTCAGACGTCACGACGAAGTTGTGAGTTCAATCCAAAAGGGTCGCTACATTTCCAAAAAGTACTTATGGGCCTGAAACGGACACCTCTTGCAAAAGTTACGCTCAATTCTTCGTACGCCGACTATCCGAGCGTTCCAACTGTAGAAGTGCTCGTTCTTTCGAAAAATGGCTGAAATCCCTCAGACGTCACGACGAAGTTGTGAGTTCAATCCAAAAGGGTCGCTACATTTCCAAAAAGTACTTATGGGCCTGAAACGGACACCTCTTGCAAAAGTTACGCTCAATTCTTCGTACGCCGACTATCCGAGCGTTCCAACTGTAGAAGTGCTCGTTCTTTCGAAAAATGGCTGAAATCCCTCAGACGTCACGACGAAGTTGTGAGTTCAATCCAAAAGGGTCGCTACATTTCCAAAAAGTACTTATGGGCCTGAAACGGACACCTCTTGCAAAAGTTACGCTCAATTCTTCGTACGCCGACTATCCGAGCGTTCCAACTGTAGAAGTGCTCGTTCTTTCGAAAAATGGCTGAAATCCCTCAGACGTCACGACGAAGTTGTGAGTTCAATCCAAAAGGGTCGCTACATTTCCAAAAAGTACTTATGGGCCTGAAACGGACACCTCTTGCAAAAGTTACGCTCAATTCTTCGTACGCCGACTATCCGAGCGTTCCAACTGTAGAAGTGCTCGTTCTTTCGAAAAATGGCTGAAATCCCTCAGACGTCACGACGAAGTTGTGAGTTCAATCCAAAAGGGTCGCTACATTTCCAAAAAGTACTTATGGGCCTGAAACGGACACCTCTTGCAAAAGTTACGCTCAATTCTTCGTACGCCGACTATCCGAGCGTTCCAACTGTAGAAGTGCTCGTTCTTTCGAAAAATGGCTGAAATCCCTCAGACGTCACGACGAAGTTGTGAGTTCAATCCAAAAGGGTCGCTACATTTCCAAAAAGTACTTATGGGCCCAAAACGGACACCGTGTGCAAAGGTTACCCTCAATTCTTCGTACGCCGACTATCCAAGCCTTCCAAACATAAAACTGCTCAATCTTTCCAGAAATGGGCAAAATTCCTTATACGTCACGACGAAGTAGTGAGTTCAATCCCAAAGGGTCACTACATTTCCAAAAAGTACTTATGGACCCGAAACGGACACCTCTTGCAAAAGTTAAGCTCAATTCTTCGTACGCCGACTATCCGAGCGTTCCAAATATAAAGCTGCTCGTTCTTTCTAAAAATGGCCAAAATCCCTCAGACGTCACGATGAAGTAGTGAGTTCAATTCAAAAGGGTCGCTACATTTCCAAAAAGTACTTATGGGCCCGAA
>NW_019233638.1:0-2481 GCF_002742605.1 Olea europaea var. sylvestris
ATCCAAAACGGTCGCTACATTTTCGAAAAGTACTTATGGGCCCAAAATGGACACCGTGTGCAAAAGTTATGCTCAATTCTTCGTACGTCGACTCTCCAAGCGTTCCAAAAATGCAAGGGCTCATTCTTTCGAAAAATGGCCACAATCCCTCATATGTCACGACGAAGTCATGAGTTCAGTCCAAAACGGTCGCTATATTTTCGAAAAGTACTTATAGGCCAAAAACGGACACCGTGTGCAAAAGTTACGCTCAATTCTTCGTACGCCGACTATCCAAGCGTTCCCTATATGCAAGTGCTCATTCTTTCAAAAAATGGCCGAAATCCCTCATACATCATGACGAAGTGGTGAGTTCAATCTAAAACGTTCGCTACATTTCCAAAAAGTATTTATGGGCCCAAAACGGGCACCGTGAGCAAAAGTTACGCTTAATTAATCGTACGCCGACTCTCCAAGCGTTCCGAATATGCTAGTGCTCATTCTTTAGAAAAATGGCCAAAATCCCTCATACGTCATGATGAAGTCATGAGTTCAATCCAAAACGGTTGCTACATTTTTGAAAAGTATTTATGGGCCCAAAACGAACACCGTGTGTAAAAGTTACGCTCAATTCTTCCTACGCCGACTCTCCAAGCATTCCAAAAATGCAAGTGCTCATTCTTTCGAAAAATGGCCGAAATCCCTCATACGTCACGACGAAGTCATGAGTTCAATCCAAAACGGTCGTTACATTTCCGAAAAGTGCTTATGGGCCCGAAACGGACACCGTGTGCAAAAGTTACCCTCAATTCTTCGTACGACGATTCTCCAAGCGTTCCAAATATGCAAGTGCTCATTCTTTAAAAATGGCAGAAATCCCTCATACGTCACCATGAAGTCATGATTTCAATCCAAAATGGTCGCTACATTTTCGAAAAGTACTTATGGGCCCAAAACGGACACCATGTGCAAAAGTTACGCTCAATTCTTCCTACCCCGACTCTCCAAGCATTCTAAATATGCAAGTGCTCATTCTTTTGAAAAATGGCAGAAATCCCTCATACGTCACGACGAAGTCATGAGTTCAATCCAAAACGATTGCTAAATTTCCGAAAAGTACTTATGGGCCCAAAACGGACATCGTGTGCAAAAGTTACGCTAAATTCTTCATACGCCGACTCTCCAAGCGTTCCAAAAATGCAAGTGCACATTCTTTAAAAAATGGCAAAAATCCCTCATACGTCACGCCGAAGTCATGAGTTCAATCCAAAACGGTCGCTACATTTTCGAAAAGTACTTATGGGCCAAAAACGGACACCGTGTGCAAAAGTTACGCTCAATTCTTCGTACGTCGACTCTCCAAGCGTTCCAAAATTGCAAGGGCTCATTCTTTCGAAAAATAGCCACAATCCCTCATATGTTACGACGAAGTCATGAGTTCAGTCCAAAACGGTCGCTATATTTTTGAAAAGTACATATGGGCCAAAAACGGACACCGTGTGCAAAAGTTACGCTCAATTCTTCGTACGCCGACTATCCAAGCGTTCCCTACATGCAAGTGCTCATTCTTTCAAAAAATGCCCGAAATCCCTCATACATCATGACGAAGTGGTGAGTTCAATCTAAAACAGTCGCTACATTTCCAAAAAGTATTTATGGGCCAAAAACGGGCACCGTGAGCAAAAGTTACGCTTAATTCTTCGTACGCCGACTCTCCAAGCGTTCAGAATATGCTAGTGCTCATTCTTTAGAAAAATGGCCAAAATCCCTCATACGTCATGATGAAGTCATGAGTTCAATCCAAAACGGTCGCTACATTTTTGAAAAGTATTTATGGGCCCAAAACGAACACCGTGTGTAAAAGTTAATTTCGTCATTTTTCATGACGGAGTCGGAATGGGCTCAAATTTGACAGGTTGATCGGAAACAAAAATCAAGCCAGGGGCAATTTCGTCATTTTTCGCGACCGAGTTGGAATGGGCACAAATTTGACAGGTTGATAGGGAACAAAAATCGGGCCTGGGTAATTTCGTCATTTTTCGCGACGGAGTCGGAATGGGCTCAAATTTGACCGGTTGATCGGAAACAAAAATCGCGCAAGAGGCTATTCCGTAATTTTTTGCGACGGAGTCAGAATGGGCTCAAATTTGATAGGTTGATCGGGAACAAAAATCTTTCCAGGGGCAATTTCGTCATTTTTCGCGACGGTGTCGGAATTGGCTCTAATTTGACAGATTGATCGGAAACAAAAATCGATCCGGGGGGAATTTCGTCATTTTTCGCGACGGAGTAGAAATGGGCTCAAATTTGACAGGTTGATCGGGAACAAAAATCGAGCCTGGGGCAATTTCGTCATTTTTTGCGACGGTGTCGGACTGGGCTCAAATTTGATAAGTTGATCGAAAACAAGAATCGCGCTAGGGGCGATTTCGTCATTTTTCGCGACGGAGTCGGAATGGGCTCAAATTTGACCGGTTGATCGGAAACAAAAATCGCGCAAGA
>NW_019233639.1:0-2481 GCF_002742605.1 Olea europaea var. sylvestris
ACCTCAACAACGATGGTGGTGAACTTATTCAAAAAAATTAACACAATATTTGGAGGCCTATATGTTGAGAGAGGGACCGACCAGAAATGCCAAAATAAACTATGTGAGGGAGGCCAAGGACCTCCAATTGGTGAGTTTTATAGTCAATAGGAGCAAACCCTCAACTAAGAAAGGATTTTAACCTATTACTTTCACGTAAGATGACGGAGTTGGTATGCACTACCCACATAGCGATGTTTTAGTAGTAAAGGTCATTGCAGCATGGAATGACCTCAAAAGGATGTTGCTGGATAATGGAAGCTCGGTTATCATCATATTCTGAGCAACCTTTGACAAAATGAAAGTTGACCATGAGCTGATTCCAATGAACTCTCCATATATGATTTTGTTGGCGATAGCATCATCCCAAGATGAAAACTTACTCTAGCAATAGAGATGGGAACGTCACCACTGACTGCTAATCATTTTATGGAGTTTTTGGTGGTGAATAATCATTTTGCCTACCATAGAGTGCTTGGGAGGTCAGCATTAAAAGAGCTATAGGCTGTTACGTCCATTCACCAATTATGTATGAAGTTCTCAATCAAAAATAGCATTACAATGGTCAAAGGTGATCAAAGAGGTGCAAGAGAATGCTATTCAAACTCTCTTAGAAAGGCCAAACTAAGAGATGTCAATGTAATTCTTATGGACATTGACATCAATGATGATCCTGAACAAGCGCCAAACCTTGAACAAGGGGAGGACATCGAAATAATAGATGCCTTTGAAGAAGAGATGGTACTCGAAGTACGATCAACCCCTGGAGAAGGAAGAGCTGCTGAAGAAGCCAATCTTGATGAATTAGATCTTCGATAATTGATTGCGAACATCTGATGGCCTCGATTGAAGAGTTGAAGAGCTTTATGGTGGATTCCCAAGAACCTCCAAATATTTGCAGGTCGGAAAAAACCTATCAGTAGGGGCTAAGGAAAAGATGAAGTGTTTCTGGTATTTTTTTTGTGTGACAACTTAGATATCTTTGTATGGAAACATGAGGATATGGTTGGCATTGATCCAAAGGTTAGCTATCACCACTTGAAAATCGACTCTAAGTCAACCTATCTAACCTTGTTCTTGTTAAAATACATACTGGGAATTGAAGAGTATGCGTAGATTATTTTGATCTTAACCAAGCTTGTTCCAAGGACAGTTTCTCACTTCCACGAGTAGACCAACTATTTGATTTGAGCTTTAAGGACATTTATTCAGGCTACAATCAGATCCCAATTCATCTAGTAGATGAAGAACACACATCCTTTATAACAGATAGAGGTCTCTATTATTACGAGGTAATGTCATTCGGGTTGAAAAATGCGAAGGCCACTTATTAGAGACTTTTTAATAAGATGTTTGCATACCTTATTGGAAAGACAATGGAGGTATACATGGATAATATGTTGGTGAAGAGATTGAAAGTAGAAGATCGTGTCAAACACCTTGACAAAACCTTTCGAATACTGTGAAGGTACATGATGAGACTTAATCCTTTCAAGTGTACCTTTGAAGTTGCTTTCGAAAAATTTATATGCTACATGGTCAAGTAAAGAGGTATTGATGCCAACCTTGAGAAAATTAAAGCTCTGATTGAAATGAGGTCACTCTAGAAACCCAAAGAGGTATAGAGCCTAACAGGATGCATAGCAAAATTGAGTCATTTCGTCTCAAAGATAACATGTAAAAATGCACGTCTTTCTTTAAGATTCTGAAAGGAAAAAATAAGTTTCAATGGACCGAAGAGTGCGAAGTAGCTTCACAAGGCTGAAGAAGTACTTGGGATAGGCTCCACTTCCCTCCAAGTGTTTGTGTATTATGTTAGCAAGGCGTTCCTCATAGTATAAACCTATTATCTAGACATGAAAAAATTGGCTCTCTCTTCGTGATGGCTTCATGAAAATTAAGGCCATATCTCCAGGCACATACTATACAACTACTTACCAACATCCTCCTCAAGCAAGTGCTATAGAAGCTTGATGCTTTGGGGAGATTGATGAAATGGGCTATAGAACTTAGTAAGTTCTATAGCATTTTCAAGATAAGGAATGCAATTAAAGGGAAAGCTTTAGTTGATTTTGTGGTAGAGTTCATCTAAATTCGAGGAATGGAAGAGGAGATGGAACACGTCTAACCTCCCACATAGAACCTGTTTGTTTCTCAAAGGATACCAAATCTAGGGTAGGAGTGGTCCTAATTAGCCCAAAAGGATACAAGCTCAATTGTGTTGTGAGATTTGGTTTCAAAGCTACAAACAACGTAGTGGAATACGAAGCACTTCTAGCTGGCCTTAGATTGGCTAAAGAAACGTAAGCAAAGAGACTAATCGCCATTGGTAATTTACAATTGGTGGTCAGTCAAGTTAATTACGATTTCTCAGCCAGAAATAAGAGTGTGGTTGCATATTTGAAGTTGGTAATGGATTTGATTTCAACCTTTGAAAAATTT
>NW_019233640.1:0-2481 GCF_002742605.1 Olea europaea var. sylvestris
CGCCGTGGCAATTTCGTCATTTTTCGCGATGGTGTCGGAATCGACTAAAATTTCACTGATTGATCGGAAACAAAAATCGCGCCAGGGGTAATTTCGTCATTTTTCGCGACTGTCTCGGAATGGGCCCAAATTTGGCTGATTGATCGTAAAGAAAAATCGCGCCGGGGGCAATTTCGTCATTTTTCGCGATGGTGTCGGAATCGGCTAAAATTTGAGTGATTAATCGAAAAAAAAATCGCGCCGCGGGTAATTTCGTCATTTCTCGCGACGGCTTCAGAATGGGCTCAAATTTGACTGATTGATCGAAAAAAAAAATTGCGTCGGGTAATTTCGTCATTTTTCACGACGGTGTCGGAATGGGCCCAAATTTGGCTGATTGATCGGAAACAAAAATCGAGCAGGTGGCAATTTCGTCATTTTTCGCGACTGTCTCGGAATGGGCCCAAATTTGGCTGATCGATGGGAAACACAAATCGCGCCGGGGGCAATTTTGTCATTTTTCGCGACGGTGTCGGAATGGGCACAAATTTGACTGATTGATCGGAAACAAAAATCGCGCCGCGGGCAATTTCGTCATTTCTCACGACGGCGTCGGAATGGGCTCAAATTTGACTGATTGATCGGAAAAAAAAATTGCGTCGGGGGTAATTTCGTCATTTTTCACGACGGTGTCGGAATGGGCCCAAATTTAGCCGATTGATCGGAAACAAAAATCGCGCCGCGGGCAATTTCGTCATTTCTCACGACGGCGTCGGAATGGGCTCAAATTTGACTGATTGATCGGAAAAAAAAATTGCGTCGGGGGTAATTTCGTCATTTTTCACGACGGTGTCGGAATGGGCCCAAATTTAGCCGATTGATCGGAAACAAAAATCGCGCCGCGGGCAATTTCGTCATTTCTCACGACGGCGTCGGAATGGGCTCAAATTTGACTGATTGATCGGAAAAAAAATCGCGCCGTGGGTAATTTCGTCATTTTTCGCAACGGTGTCGGAATGGGCACAAATTTGACTGATTGATCGGAAAAAAAATCGCGCCGAGCTCAATTTCGTCATTTTCGCGACGGTGTCGGATTGGTCCCAAATTTGGCTGATTGATGGGAAAGAAAAATCGCTCCGTGGCAATTTCGTCATTTTTCGCGATGGTGTCGGAATCGACTAAAAGTTCACTGATTGATCGGAAACAAAAATCGCGCCGGGGGCAATTTCGTCATTTTTCGCGACTGTCTCGGAATGGGCCCAAATTTGGCTGATTGATCGGAAAGAAAAATCGCGCCGTGGGTAATTTCGTCATTTTTCGCGATGGTGTCAGAACCGGCTAAAATTTGAGTGATTAATCGAAAAAAAAATCGCGCCGCGGGTAATTTCGTCATTTCTCGCGACGGCTTCAGAATGGGCTCAAATTTGACTGATTGATCGGAAAAAAAAATTGCGTCGGGGGTAATTTCGTCATTTTTCACGACGGTGTCGGAATGGGCCCAAATTTGGCTGATTGATCGGAAACAAAAATCGAGCAGGTGGCAATTTCGTCATTTTTCGCGACTGTCTCGGAATGGGCCCAAATTTGGCTGATCGATGGGAAACACAAATCGCGCCGGGGGCAATTTTGTCATTTTTCGCGACGGTGTCGGAATGGGCACAAATTTGACTGATTGATCGGAAACAAAAATCGCGCCGCGGGCAATTTCGTCATTTCTCACGACGGCGTCGGAATGGTCTCAAATTTGACTGATTGATCGGAAAAAAAATCGCGCCGTGGGTAATTTCGTCATTTTTCGCAACGGTGTTGGAATGGGCCCAAATTTAGCCGATTGATCGGAAACAAAAATCGTGCCGGGGGCAATTTCGTCATTTTTCGCGATGGTGTCGGAATCGGCTAAAATTTGAAAGATTAATCGGAAGAAAAAATCGCGCCACGGGCAATTTCGTCATTTTTCGCGACCGCGTCGGAATGGGCTCAAATTTGACTGATTGATCGGAAAAAAAATCCCGTCGAGGTAATTTCGTCATTTTTCGCAACGGTGTCGGAATGGGCCCAAATTTGGCTGATTGATCGGAAACAAAAATCGCGCCGGGGGCAATTACGTCATTTTTCGCAACGGTGTCGGAATGGGCACAAATTTGACTGATTGATCGGAAAAAAAATCGCGCCGAGCGCAATTTCGTCATTTTCGCGACGGTGTCGGATTGGCCCCAAATTTGGCTGATTGATGGGAAAGAAAAATCGCGCCGTGGCAATTTCGTCATTTTTCGCGATGGTGTCGGAATCGACTAAAAGTTCACTGATTGATCGGAAACAAAAATCGCGCCGGGGGCAATTTCGTAATTTTTCGCGACTGTCTCGGAATGGGCCCAAATTTGGCTGATTGATCGGAAAGAAAAATCGCGCCGGGGGCAACTTCGTCATTTTTCGCGATGGTGTCGGAATCGGCTAAAATTTGAGTGATTAATCGAAAAAAAAATCGCGCCGCGGGTAATTTCG
>NW_019233641.1:0-2480 GCF_002742605.1 Olea europaea var. sylvestris
CGGGGGCAATTTCGTCATTTTACGCGACTGTGTCGGAATGGGCTTAAATTTTGCAAGTTGATTGGAAATAAAAATCGCGCCGGCGGCAATTTCGTCATTTTTCGCGACTGTGTCGGAATGGGCTTAAATTTGACCGGTAGATCGAAAAACAAAAGCCGCGCCGGGGTAATTTCGTCATTTTTCGAAACTGTGTCGGATTGGGCTTAAATTTGGCAGGTTGATCGGAAATAAAAATCGTGTCGCGGCAATTTCGTCATTTTTCGCGATTGTGTCGGAATGGGCTAAAATTTGACCGGTAGATCGAAAAACAAAAACCGCGCCGGGGCAATTTCGTCATTTTTTGCAACTGTGTCGGATTGGGCTTAAATTTGGCAGGTTGATCGGAAATAAAAATCGCGCCGGGGGCAATTTCGTCATTTTTCGCGACTGTGTCGAAATGGGCTAAAATTTGACTGGTTGATCGGAAACAAAAATCGCGTCGGGGGCAATTTCGTCATTTTACGCGACTGTGTCGGAATGTGCTTAAATTTGGCTGGTTGATTGGAAATAAAAATCGCGACGTGGGAAATTTCGTAATTTTTCGCGACTGTGTCGAAATGGGCTAAAATTTGACAGGTAGATCGGAAACAAAAACCAAGTCAGGGCAATTTCGTCATTTTACGCGACTGTGTCGGAATGAGCTTAAATTTGGCAGGTTGATTGAAAATAAAAATCGCGTCGGGGGAGATTTCGTAATTTTTCGCGACTGTGTCGAAATGGGCTAAAATTTGACTGGTTGATCGGAAACAAAAATCCCGCTGGGGCAATTTCGTCATTTTACGCTACTGTGTCGGAATGGGCTCAAATTTCGCAGGTTTATCGAAAATAAAAATTGCGCCGGGGGATATTTCATAATTTTTCACGACTGTGTCGAAATGGGCTAAAATTTGACATGTAGATCGAAAACAGAAATCGGGTTGGGACAATTTCGCCATTTTTCGCAACTGTGTCAGAATGGGCTTAAATTTGGCAGGTTGATCGGAAATAAAACTCACGCCGGGAGCAATTTCGTCATTTTTCGCGACTGTGTCGGAATGGGCTAAAATTTTACTGGTAGATCGGAAACAAAAACCGCGTCGTGGCAATTTCGTCATTTTTCGCGACTATGTCGTAAAGGGCTAAAATTTGACTGGTTGATCGAAAACAAAAATCGCGCCGAGGGCAATTTCGTCATTTTACGCGACTGTGTCGGAATGGGCTTAAATTTTGCAAGTTGATCGGAAATAAAAATTGAGCCGGGGCAATTTCTTCATTTTTCGCGACTGTGTCAGAATGGGCTAAAATTTGACTGGTTGATCGGAAATAAAAATCGCGCCGGGGACAATTTCGTCATTTTTCGCGACGGTGTCGGAATGGGCTTAAATTTGGCAGGTTGATCGAAAATAAAAATCGCGCCGGGGGCAATTTCGTCAGTTTTCGCGACTGTGTCGTAATGGGCTAAAATTTGACTGGTTGATCGGAATTAAAAATCGAGCCGGGGGCAATTTCGTCATTTTTCGCGACTGTGTCGGAATGGCCTTAAATTTGGCAGGTTGATCGGAAATAAAAATCGCGTCGGGGGCAATTTCGTCATTTTTCACGACTGTGTCGGAATGGGCTAAAATTTGACTGGTAGATCGGAAACAAAAATCGCGCCAAGGCAATTTCGTCATTTTTCGAGACTCTGTCGAAATGGGCTTAAATATCGCAGGTTGATCGGAAACAAAAATCGCGCCGGGGGCAATTTCGTCATTTTTCGCGGCTGTGTCGAAATGCGCTTATATTTTGCAGATTGATCGGAAATAAAAATCGCGCAGGGGGAGATTTCGTAATTTTTCGCGACTGTGTCGAAATGGGCTTAAATTTGGCTGGTTGATCGGAAATAAAAACCGCGCCGGGGCAATTTCGTCATTTTTCGCAACTGTGTCGGAATGGGCTTAAATTTGGCAGGTTGATCGGAAACAAAAATCGCGCCGGGGGCAATTTCGTCATTTTACATGACTGTGTCGAAATGGGCTTAAATTTTGCAAGTTGATCGGAAATAAAAATCGCGCCGGGGGCAATTTCGTCATTTTTCGAGACTGTGTCGAAATGGGCTAAAATTTGGCAAGTTGATCGGAAATAAAAATCGCGCCGGGGGCAATTTTGTTATTTTCCGCGATTGTGTCGAAATGGGCTAAAATTTGACTGGTTGATCGGAAACAAAAATCGCTCTGGGGGCAATTTCGTCATTTTTCGAAAGTGAGTCGGAATGGGCTTAAATTTGGCCGGTTGATCGGAAATAAAAATCAAGCCGTGAGGAATTTTGTCATTTTTCGCGACTGTGTCGGAATGGGCTAAAATTCGACTGGTAGATCGGAAACAAAAACCGCGCCGGGACAATTTCGTCATTTTTCGCGACTGTGTCGAAATGGGCTTAAATATGGCAGGTTGATCGGAAACAAAAATCGCGCCGGGGCAAT
>NW_019233642.1:0-2480 GCF_002742605.1 Olea europaea var. sylvestris
TATAAGAAGCTTCCCTCCTTCATTGTAGATCATCTCAAACCTAGCTTTGTTATTAGAATAATGAAGTTTGTTTCTTATCATCACGAGTTTTTAAAACTTTTCTTCGTTCTTCCTTAGTTTTTAGCGACTATTATAATTTTAGGATGAATAGTAAGGATGAATAGTAAGAATAAGATCTAAGTAGTATTATAAATATGCTCTGCAATTGTCTCTTTGATTATCCTTTGTATCAAAAAATGGCAGTACTAATCAAAAGATCGGATACGGAGGAATGGTGACTTTTGTAATACCAAAAGTTAGGCCCTGTGTTGATGCCTAAGAGAGGTTGTTCATGGGCTACAATATTGAGTATTACACAAGGTCCCACACTATTCAGTTGACTTGAGAGGATGTATGTTGTAGAAAGGACACATCAATTAATTATAAAAGATCTTGTATGGAGGATATTCTAGGGGAGGCGCCTTCATGTGTTTGAAATCTATTTGTTTTGGATTGGTGTTGTAGATTTGTCGCCTCACCTCGATCATGGAGGGTTCGACCTCTATATGGGAGTTCGACGGAGTGCACCACTTTGACTAGCTAATGGTCTTGGATAGGCCAGGCTTATTACATGGCTGGTAAGTGGTCATTTCTTCGAGCCTCGTTGCATGAAGTGTAATAGAATTTTTAGCAAATAAGTAAAATATATATTTTATACATGTTTATGTCCTTGATTATTAAATTTCTGGATTTTTCATTGGTGCACAAGCAAGTGCATTAGAAATTCAATATTAGAATAGTTAAATTATTAATTAACTATGGGTGGCGTTACTTATGTAGTTATTTTTAATCATGCAAGCCATGTTCATTTTTTCAAATACTGCCAGCTAGCAAGTATGATTTTTCTCAAGTCCGACCTTATGTTTACATTTATCAAATACTTTTTTTTGGCATAACAAATTCCTCTTCAATTTACTTGCTATATTTAAGTTCAGCAAAGTCAACTATTAATCCATTATTTGCTATAGTTTTGGTCGTGTCACTTTCTTCTACTAAAGTCAACTATTACTCCATTTACCAAAATAACCCTAGCACCTTTTTATAAATTTCTCATCATGTATTGCATCTCTCTCAAGCACTAGCTCGCAGCAATTGCTAAATTTCTACGTTCCAGTGCGATTTTCTTTGCCCTTTTCTTCTGCTTCCTCATTATAGCATCAAATGGTACGAGCTTTTAGATTCTTTTGTAACACATGCATGTTGCATATGGTCACGCATGTTAATAGATATATCTCTCATCAATTCGAGGTTTAAGCTTTTTTTTTTTTTTTTTTTTTTTTTTTTTTTTTTTTTTTTTTTGTGAATAAGAGTTTTCAGTTTATTTTGTAATACATGCATGTTGCATATGATCACGCATGTTAATAGATATATATCTCATCAATACGAGGTTTAAGCTACTATTTTTATTTTTTTTTGAAAAGTTTGATCATTTAATATGGAATCTAACTTATAATATGGTATTAGATTTCGTTAAGTTTCAACTAACAATTCAATCTGATTAAAACTTAAATGAATATAATGATTTTAATATTGATCTGTTAAACAAACCACAATATTGCGAAGCATGTAAAGGCATAAATCCAATATCAATCCGAAATATAAACGAATATAAAAGAATTTAGATTATCCCTCTTAACAAGGTAGATCTTTTAAGATGGATCCATGTTTTAATAATACATACACGTCCCAAAATATCAATAAGTCGCCAATCATGTATGCAATTATATTAAAATTGATTGTGTTAATTCTTGGAATGAGTTGGTTCAACATTGAATCGAAGCAAACAAAACCTTTGATAAAAAAGGGGGAAAAAAAATAGCTTGCACTTGAGGCCTTGTTGTCAGTAACACATAATTTAAATAAATTAGCTCGTCCCTCTTTAACAACTAAAATTTTGTAGACGTGGTGATTCAATACATGACAGTTATTACTTCATTTTTTTTCCCATTTTGTGTTTGTATACGCAGAGATGCAAACGGGGGAAGCACAAGATTGTCCAAGGTGGCTCTCAGAGATATACGAACAACCTTGCGATATTGAAACTTGTTATGCCTATTGCCGTGGTGTCGAAGGTGCTTATTCGGGAGGTTGTGGAACTTTCAACAGCGAATTAGAATATGTTTGCGTATGTGGTAATGAATGCTGACTGAATTGCAGTTTTTGCTATCTTTAACTCTTATCATATAAAAATAAAAGCAACTATTGCTTCAATATTAATAAAATTTTCGTGCTCGTTTTTCATTTTTTTTTTCTCAAAATTTTTTGGCTGCGTCCAGTGAAAATTTTTCCCAACACCTTGGTGTCTCCATTGACTTCAAGTCAAAATCTTTGAATGCCATGTGTATATTTGATAAATATGACACAATCTTTCATAGTTTACATTGCTCTCAAGATATCATGAATTGGACAACTCCATTGATCCGGTAATTTTACCATTCCTA
>NW_019233643.1:0-2480 GCF_002742605.1 Olea europaea var. sylvestris
GTTACATTTTCCTTTGTAGTCAAATGTAATGTGCTTTCCAATCGAATGTATGATGTGACTCAATATAATTTGAATAAATGTGTTAATAGCAACATCGAAATGTAATAGAACCTTTCATCCCTAAACTTTCACATGGTTACAAGCATAAATGAACCGAAACGAGCACTAAATGAGTAGAGACATCAGTCATACGTTTAAAATGACCAAATATCGCTTTGGGTCACGGGATATTAATTTCACTCCGAAACTAGTAAAACATGCTTTGAAACATCATACATAACTCGTACACATTGAACGACGACACGTGCTATGTTTTGGATACCATACTTGCTATTTATGTTTTTCTTTGTTATCAAGTACAGTGTAATTTTCCACCGAATTATGGAGTGACTCACTGTAATTTGAACAAATGTAATGAAACTTTCAATTCGTTCATTTTCATACGCATACGAATGAAAATAAAGTGAAACTAATACAAAATTAGTTGAAATAACACGCAATCATTTGAAATGGCAACATGACATTTTGGATTATGGGTTCTAGATTTCACTCTAAAATGAGTCGATCATACTTTGAAACATTAAATAAGACTTATACAATTTGAACGAGCCGATTTGTTGATTTTTTTTAATCTCATAATTAGAATTTGAATTGTTTACCTTTATTCATATTGAAATCTACTATAGTTTACAAACGGAATAATATTGTAGATTACTATCGAGTGAACTTTTATATATCCAAATGTGGTAAAAACTTGTACTAGTTCATTTTATATGAATACGAGTGAACATAAAGTGGAACGAACACAAAAATAGTTGAAATGAAATCTAACCTTTTCATTGACATGATGTTGTTTTCGGGTCACGGGGCCTTGATTTCAGTACAAGAAGAGTCTATTAGACTTGGAACGTCGTAGAAGACTTGTACAAGTTAAATGCAGTAATTTATTGAATATTTTATCTCATAATTAGAATATAATGAATCTAATTCAGTTTACTCACGGAATATAGTATTGATCATTATCCTGTAAACTTTATATCGTTACTCGGGTCCAAATGAAATGAAAACTTCTACTCGTTCATTTTCATGTGCATAGAGTGAGTGAAAATAAAGAAAAACGGATACGAAATTAGTTGAAACAACATCCACTCATTTAAAACGATAGTATGACATTTTGAATTATAGTGTCTTGATTTTACTATAAATGTAGTGAAAAATTGTTTACGTTAGTTAAAACGTCATTAAACTGTTTACAACGACAGCATCCCACTTTGGATCATGGACTCTCAATTTCACTCAAAATATAGTTAAAACTTGTTTTCATTAACTTTTATGTTGATACAAAGAAACATAAAGTGATACAAACATGAAATTAGTTAAAACGGCGTTCAGTCGTTTAAAAAGGCAGTATGCCATTTTGCCATTAGTTTTAAAATGTGTATGAAAAGTTAGTATAAAAGTGGGGATTTGGTAAATATTGAACTCCAAATTGGATATTTTAGTCATTTCAATTTAAGGGTATTTAAGACTTTTAATACATAATATCGGTTCTCTGAACAAAAATTATTGATATAGGCTATTTTAGCAAAAATTATGATTGACTAGGCTTCTTAAACGAATCCCCCTTCTTTTTTTAGCATCACTACAATTGATTTTTAACGAACTATATCCTTATGTGATTATTCTAGTACCTAATTCTTTTTTTAGCATCACTACAATTGATTTTCTTAAAGTGCAACAGTAACAAACCTGTTAGAATTAGATTCTAACTCGAATTCTAATGAGTATTTTGATTGAAAATACTGTTAGAGTAGTATTGTGTAGAACCCCAAATAATTGTAGACACCTTAGTGGCACTATGACATGAATATTGGATGACTAAAATATACTTCAGATTTTTAGTCTCATTTGAGACCCATTTTCGACATAGGAAACATTCGATTTGGAAAATGATATCTAAATAAATTTGTAACTCTTTGAGTTAGCTTTCCAACGCACTTTGAATTACCTCAATCAGATATCGGGAGAAGAAGTTATGATAGAAACACTGAAAGCTGTGCAGTGTCAACCAGACTACAACCGATCGACCGAAAATTCTCGTTTTTCTCTAGAATTTAAATATTTATTTTCATCAATTATTTTCTCAAAGGACCACCCATATTTTTGGCAATAAAAATCCCACTAAATTGAAGCATTTAACCTCAAACTTAAATGGCACCCATGTTTTTTCTCTTAAATGAAATTTGACCGTTCGTTTGCTTTAAGTTATGGAATATTTACCTATAAATAGAGACCTCATTTCACTCATTTTTCTCACATCAAAAGCAAGAGTTTTTACATGCTAAAGAAAGAGTTTCCAAGAGAGAAAAAGAGAGAGAGGAAAACTATTTTTCCTAGAAGTTTAAGAAGTGTTTCCAAGCATCAATGCTCAACGGTTTTCAAACATTCAAGGAGTGCATTTCTTTCAACGTCCAAGTTCC
>NW_019233644.1:0-2480 GCF_002742605.1 Olea europaea var. sylvestris
TCGCGACGGCGTCGGAATGGGCCGAAATTTGGAAGGTTGATTGGAAACGGCCCATGAAATTGGACTCGGGGCAAAGACTCGGGCCTCGAGATTTTAGCAAAATTCCCTCATTTGGGCCTCCGATTAATTAATTTTCGTATTAATTATGTCAGGTCAGAGAAGTGCCGGACAGAAAATTAACAAAGAAAAATCGCACCAGGGGTAATTTTGTAATTTGTCACGACGGTCTCGGAATGGGCCGAAACTTGGCAGGTTGATTGGAAATGGCCCGTGAAATTGGATTCGGAGCACAGACCCGGGATCACGATATTTTAGCAAAATTCCTTCGTTTCGAACTCCAAATAATTAATTTCGGTATTGATTACGTCAAGTTGAAGAAGTGCTGGACAGAAAATTAACAAAGAAAAATCGCACCAGGGGCAATTTTGTCATTTGTCGTGACGGTGTCGGAATGGGCCGAAATTCGACAGGTTGATTGGAAACAGCCCGCGAAAATGGACTCAGGGCTCAGACTCGGGATCACGGGATTTTAGCCAAATTCCTTCATTTCGGACTCCGAATAATTAATTTCCGTATTAATTATATCAGGCTGAAGAAGTGCTGCAAGGAAAATTAAAAAACAAAAATCGCACTAGGGGTAATTTTGTCATTTGTCGCGACAGTGTCGAAATGGGCCGAAATTTGGCAGGTTGATTGGAAATGGCCAGCGAAATTGGACTCGAGGACAGACCCGGGATCACTGGATTTTAGCCAAATTCCTTCGTTTCGGACTCCGAATAATTAATTTCCGTATTAATTATGTCAGGCTGAAGAAGTGCTATACAAAAAATTAAAAAACAAAAATCGCACCAGGGGCTATTTTGACATTTGTTGCGACGGTGTCGAAATGGGCCGAAATTTGGCAGGTTGATTGGAAACGGCCCACGAAATTGAACTCGGGCCACAAACCCGGGATCTCTAGATTTTAGCCAAATTCCTTCGTTTGGGCCTCCGAATAATTAATTTCCTTATTAATTATGTCAGGTTGAAGAAGTGCTGGACAAAAAATTAACAAAGAAAAATCGCACCATGGGTAATTTTGTCATTTGTCGCGACGGTGTTGGAATGGGCCGAAATTTGGCAGGTTGATTGGAAATGGCCCGCGAAATCGGACTCGGGGCACAGACCCGGGATCACGGGATTTTAGCCAAATTCCTTTGTTTAGGCCTCCGAATAATTAATTTCCGTATTGATTATGTCAGGTTGAAGAAGTGCTGGACAGAAAATTAACAAAGAAAAACCGCACCAGGGGTTATTTTGTCATTTGTCGCGACAGTGTCGAAATGGGCCGAAATTTGGCAGGTTGATTGGAAACAGCCCGCAAAATTGGACTCGGGGCACTAACCCAGGATCACGGGATTTTAGCCAAATTCCTTCGTTTCGGACTCAGAATAATTAATTTCCGTATTAATTATGTCAGGCTGAAGAAGTGCTGCACTGAAAATTAAAAAACTAAAATCGCACCAGGGGCAATTTTGTCATTTGTCGCGACAGTGTCGAAATGGGCTGAAATTTGGCAGGTTGATTGGAAATGGCCAGCGAAATTGGACTCGGGGAAAGACTCGGGATCACGGGATTTTAGCCAAATTCCTTCGTTTCGTACTCTGAATAATTAATTTTCGTATTAATTTTGTCAGGCTGAAGAAGTGCTGCACGAAAAATTAAAAAACAAAAATCGCACCAGGGGCAATTTTGACATTTGTCGCGACAGTGTCGAAATGGGCTGAAATTTGGCAGGTTGATTGGAAGTGGCCCACGAAATTGGACTCGAGGCACAAACTCGGGATCACAGGATTTTAGCCAAACTCCTTCGTTTGGGCCTCCGAATATTTAATTTCCGTATTAATTATGTTAGGTTGAAGAAGTGCTGGACAGAAAATTAACAAAGGAAAATCGTACCAGGGGCAATTTCGTCATTTGTCGCGATGGTGTCGCAACGAGCTGAAATTGGGCAGGTTGATTTGAAACGGCCCGCAAAATTGGTCTCAGGGCACAGACCCGGGATCAAGTGATTTTAGCCAAATTCCTAAGTTCGGGCCTTCGAATAATTAATTTTCTTATTAATTATGTCACGTTGAAAAAAAGTGCTGGAAAGAAAATTAACAAAGCAAAATCGCACAAGGGGCAATTTTGTCAATTGTCGCGACGGTGTCGAAATGGGTCGAAATTTGGTAGGTTGATTGGAAACGACCCGCGAAATTGGACTCGGGGCACAGACCCGGGATAACGGGATTTTTGCCAAATTCCTTCGTTTGGGCCTTCGAATAACTGATTTTCGTATTAATTATGTCTGGTTTAAGAAGTTCTTGACAGAAAAACAACAAAGAAAAACAGCACCAGGGGCAATTTTGTCATTTCTTGTGACGGTGTCGGAATGGGCCGAAATTTGGCAGGTTGATTGGAAACGGCCCGCGAATCGGACTCGAGGCACAGACCCGAGA
>NW_019233645.1:0-2480 GCF_002742605.1 Olea europaea var. sylvestris
GACAGGTTGATCGGACACAAAAATCACGCCAGGGGCAATTTCGTCATTTCTCGCGACGGTGTCGGAATGGGCTAAAATTTGACGGGTTGATCGAAAACAAAAATCGTGTCGGGGGTAATTTCGTCATTTTTCGCGACGGTGTCAGAATGGGCTAAAATACGGCTGGTTGACCGGAAGTAAAAATCGCGCAGGGGCAATTTCGTCATTTTTCACGACGGTGTCGGAATGGGCTGAAATTCGGCTGGTTGACAGGAAGAAAAAATTGCGCCGGGGTAAATTTCGTCATTTTATGCGACGGAGTCGGAATGGGCAAAAATTTGACAGGTTGATCGGAAACAAAAACCGCGCCGGGGCAATTTCGTCATTTTTCACGACGGTGTCGGAATGGGCTAAAATTCGGCTGGTTGACTGGAAACAAAAATTGCGCCGGGGGCAATTTCGTCATTTTTCGCGACGGTGTCCGAATGGGTTGAAATTTGGCTTGTTGATCGGAAACAAAAATAGTGCCAGGGGCAATTTCGTCTTTTTTCGCGATGGTGTCGGAATGGGCTGAAATTTGACAGGTTGATCGGAAACAAAAATCACGCCAGGGCAATTTGGTCATTTTTCGCGACTGTGTCGGAATGGGCTAAAATTTGACAGGTTGATCGGAAAAAAAACCGCGCCAAGGGCAATTTTGTCATTTTTCGCAACTGTGTTGAATGGCCTGAAATTTGGCTGGTTGATCGGACACAAAAATCGCACCGAGGGCAATTTCGTCATTTTTCTCGACGGTGTTGGAATGGGCTAAAATTTGATAGGTTGATCGGAAACAAAAATCGCGCCAGGGGCAATTTCATCATTTTTCGCGACGGTGTCGGAATTGGCTAAAATTTTGTAGGTTGATAGGAAAGAAAAACCGCCCCAGGGGCAATTTAGTCATTTTTCGCGACGAATTCGGAATGGGCTAAAATTTGACAGGTTGTTCGGAAAAAAAAATCGTGCCAGGGGCAATTTCGTCATTTTTCGCGACGTTTTCGGAATGGGCTAAAATTCGACAGGTTGATCGGAAACAAAAATCGTGCCAGGGGTAATTTCGTCAATTTTCGGGACGGTGTCGGAATGGGCTAAAATTCGATAGGTAGATCGGACACAAAAATCGCGCCAGGGGTAATTTCGTCATTTTTCGCGGCGGTGTCGGAATGGGCTAAAATTTGACAGGTAGATCGTAAACAAAAATCGTGCCAGGGGCAATTTCGTCATTTTTAGAGACGGTGTCGGAATGAGCTAAAATTCGACAGGTTGATCGGACACAAAAATCACGCTAGGGGCAATTTCGTCATTTCTCGCGACGGTGTCGGAATGGGCTAAAATTTGACAGGTTGATCGAAAACAAAAATCGTGCCGGGGGTAATTTCGTCATTTTTCGCGACGGTGTCGAAATGGGATAAAATACGACAGGTAGATCGGACACAAAAATCGCGCCAGGGGTAATTTCGTCATTTTTCGCGACGGTGTCGGAATGGGCTAAAAATCGACAGGTTGATCGGAAACAAAAATCGTGCCGGGGTAATTTCGTCATTTTTCGCGACGGTGTCGGAATGGGCTAAAATTCGACAGGTAGATCGGAAACAAAAATCGCGCCGGGGGTAATTTCGTCATTTTTCGCGACGGTGTCGAAATGGGGTAAAATTGGACAGGTTGATCGGAAACAAAAACCGCCCCAAGGGCAATTTAGTCATATTTCGCGACGGAGTCGGATTGGGCTAAAATTTGGCAGGTTGATCGGAAACAAAAATCGTGCCAGGGGTAATTTCGTCATTTTTCGCGACGGTGTCGGAATGGGGTAAAATTCGACACGTAGATCGGACACAAAAATCGCGCTTGGGGTAATTTCGTCATTATTCGCGACGGTATCGGAATGGGCTAAAATTTGACAGGTTGATCGGAAACAAAAATCGTGCCAGGGGTAATTTCGCGATGGTGTCGGAATGGGCTAAAATTCGATAGGTAGATCGGACACAAAAATCGCGCCAGGGGTAATTTCGTCATTTTTCGCGACGGTGTCGGAATGGCCTAAAAATTGACAGGTTGATCAGAAACAAAAATCGTGCCGGGGGTAATTTCGTCATTTTTCGCGACGGTGTCGGAATGGGCTTAAATTCGACAGGTAGATCGGACACAAAAATCGCGCCAGGGGTAATTTCATCATTTTTCGCTACGGTGTCGAAATGGGGTAAAATTGGACTGGTTGATCGGAAATAAAAACGCCCCAAGGGCAATTTAGTCATTTTTCGCGACGGAGTCGGATTGGGCTAAAATTGGACAGGTTGATCGGAAACAAAAATCGTGCCAGGGGTAATTTCGTAATTTTTCGTGACGGTGTCGGAATGGAGTAAAATTCGACACGTAGATCGTACACAAAAATCGCGCCAGGGGTAATTTCGTCATTTTTCGCGACGGTATCGGAATGGGCTAAAATTTGACAGGTTGATCGGAAA